>NC_143133.1:21830303-21981818 GCF_059928025.1 Delphinapterus leucas
GCCAGAGAAAAACACTTTGGAAAAACTGAGAATTGCTATATTGCAGTATTGTTCAAAACCATCTGTTGTTCCGTTTGGAAAATAGATTTCTGGCAGCTGCGTTGAGAAATTTAGGATAACATAGCTTGTAGGTCAAATAATTCATTTGAATTGGTTGGAATTCAGCAACTGATTTCAATTCCGTTTTCTATCATCCTAATAAAAATTCCTTTGCAGCCCCAAATACACAGGTGTCTGCATCATCCAGAAATTACCAAAATTGCTGTCTTAGTCATGTGTCTGATGGTTTATCTCAATTTAAAACCTAAAATAAATTGAAAAGCTGTCAAATGCTTCTCAATTTTTATTTTTAGAAATCAGTTCTTGAAAGAATTAAATAATGTGCTTAAGTATACTAAATATTTATGCCTATGTTCAGAAAAGTTTTCTAGTCATAAAAGTATACCAAAGTTGACAGGAAATTCAGAATCCTTTTTTTCCCTTGCTTGAGTTTTTATCCCATTTTTAATCTTATTTTCTCTTGGCTTAAAATTGGGTGTAGCAGAAATAGGGCCTCAAACAAGCATTTTGCCATATACCTTTTAATGATCCTTACAAGTTACTGAGCTAAAAATAAAAGGACCCCAGCTGACCTGGTTATGGTTATTAGAAAGTTGTTAGTTAAGATATCAGAATGAAATAAATGTTTATGTATTACAAGTAACTGAATATTTGATTGATTGATTGCCTTTTCTGCCTTCTCTTGCTAGAAGAACAGTAAATAAATACGTTTTAGAGTTTAGTTTTTTAAAATAAACTTCTCAGTTTTGTCATGGAGTCAGTGCTGATTCAGTTCCAATCCCTACAGCTTCTGTTTTATAGCAGTTTCTTTAATCACACGTAATGTATCTCAAAGCAAACTGAGACCCTGTTGTGATCCTGAAAGGTCTTCTGTATCAAAATAGAGAGAGAGGGAAAAGCTGGCCACTTAGGCAGGATTTCCTAGGACAGAATTTATACCTCATCTTGACCTTAACCTTTCAGAGCCAGAAACTTCAAGTGAACCCTCTTGATCAGGCATGTGTGTGAATGCTGCAGGTAACAGCAGTAAGGGGCAGAGCCAGATACCTGACCCAAATCTCTATTGCCTAAGGCAGCGTTAGAGTATAGAGCCACTTCCTTATGTCAAGATGATCATCACATTCCTTCACTTTGGGGGAAAATCTCTATGGATAGTCAAATTATAAATGGAAAATTTTGAGCAGATAATAATAAAGAAGAGTTGACCCTATGATCTAGATAACTAGTGTCACTGAACTGTAGCCAACAAGGCATCCAGTAAGGCATCTTCTTCCTTAAAAAGTGCTAGAAATACTCTGGAACAATTTGGGTCCTTTGGACTTCCTGTACACTGTCAGTTGATGCATTCATTTTTATAGACGTCTATAACATGAATATATCTTTTCCACGTTGCAAGATTTAATAGATTGTTTGGTCCCTCCTACTTTCATTTGACAAGCAAATCTTACCTATTTTGCTTTGATTTTACTAGTGGATTACTTCCAGTGGTAGTCTTAGCTCCAAAGTATGGCGGCACTGTTCTTGAGCTTCTTATATACTAATTAGATGCTAACCAAATCTGAGTGTATTAGTCCCAATTGTAGTCACACATTTTCTCTGAAGTTTTACTTATAAGCATATATGTATTTTATTGGAATCTTGACATTATTATGTGCCTTCATTACATGGTTTTGAAAAACCTTATGCTCATTATTCAAGTTGTTTTTATAGTCTGTGCCTCTTCCCTATTGAGATTTAAAGGAATCCATTTATATAATGTTAGAAAGAAGGAAAAATAATAAAATATGTTAATATAGTTATTGAAGAAAATATGCTAATCTAGTCCTGCTAGGCCTTATTCACTTCTTTATTCTCTTTAAGATTTGGTTCCACGTGCTGAGTTGGAATATTCACCTCTCTTTGTATTAGTAGGTTTCTTTCTCATTCATATTTGGATCCAATTCCTTCTTAGAGAAAGATATATTCTAACAGCCTTGTAAACTAATTGTGTGGGGTTTTTTTTTGAAAACACATTTTCTGTGCATGTTAAACATGGGGAAGAGAGACATTAGCCTTCTGTAAAGAGACCCAGACCCAAACTGCTCTGCATAAAAGAGTGCCCCAAGAGGCAGGCTAGTGATGGGGACTGATAAGGAGAACTTAAAATACCTGACTGAGCATCTCTCCTTGTGGCTACCAATAAACTCATCAAATACCTACATTAATTTTATTCCTGAAAATAATTTCCTTAAAGAATGGATCCTTGAGGAAAATCTCCTTCCCTCTTAACATCTGTATCGAATAAACATCAAGGAGTAATGTAACAAAATGCCTTCATAAAACACTGAAGCTAATTGGAAGAATTTGACATTTTATGGAAGACCAAGTTCAGTGGCTGCCTTTCTTTCAGACTGAATTTAATAAATAACTTTCTGAATAAGGGCCTTTCTTAAGAGTTGACCATTAGGAGTTGTTTCTGTAATTTCTATTTTAGCTCTTGAGATTTGATACTTCAGACCTCAGGCAGGCAGAATGCCTTTGATTGCAGTGTGACCTTTTTTGTGTAAAGATTATACAGTTGAGCAAATTGTATAGCCACATGTCTTTATTTTCCTCCAAGGTTACCAGAGACTTTGCCACAGGCTAAATATATAAACCTTTTTCATGAGACATCCACCAAAAATATGAAACTCAATAATTTTTAAATGACCCTTATATTTACCATACCCAAGAGTATTATTTTCCATGAACATGTGATTTATGGGCTTCAAGGAGACTATACATTTTATAAACGTATTATTTCCTATAAAGTTTCATTTCCACGCTTGTGTAAAAGGGACCCCAGTGTGTCCCTTTTTGTTGTGTAAATGGACTTATTTCATAATAAGAAATAGTTGAATAAAAGAAGGGCTGTCATTTGTCTTAGGTAAGGTACTGATAAAGCTCAGGAACAATTCTCTTTGACTTTAGAAAAATAGGTGACCTTACTAGTCAGGATTCTCCAGAGAAAAAGAAACAGAAGGAGATTTTATATATGCGTAAATGAGAGAGAGAGAGATTCTGAGGAGTTGGCTCACATGCTTGTGCGGGCTGAGAAGTCCACAGTCTGCTGTCTGCAGACTGGAGACCCAGGAAGACCAGCGGTGTCATTGAGTTGAGTCTAAAGGCCTGAGAACAGGGGAGTTGATTGTTGAAATCCCAGGCCCAGTGCCTGAGAAGATAGGAGATACCCCCATTCCAGTGGGCTTGGAGGAAGCAAGAAGGGGCACGTTCCTCCTTCTTCCACCTTTTGTTCTGTCGGGCCCTCAGTGGATTGGATGATGCCCTCGCATGTTGGGGAGTACAATTTCCTTTACTGAGTCCATAGATTCCAATGCTCGTCTTATCCAGGAACACCCTCACAGACACACCCAGAAATCATGTTTCATTTGGGCACCCTGTGGCCAGTCAAGTTGCGACATAAAATTAACTATTACAAGTGACTAAAAAAGGTAGTTAAATGTGTACTTACATTCTCTGTCATTGTGTTGTTAGGGATCACTTACGCAAACTTATTAGCATCCTTGTGTTGTTGCACTTAAACGATATATTTCAATTTTTTGTGTGTCTGTCTTCTCCATCAGACTGTTAGTTCTTGAGTCATAATAATAGCTACTATTTCGTGATTGCTTAACAGGAACCTGGTTTACATGTTTTGTTGAGTAACTGAGTGAATGATTCTGGAAAATTCAGACTTTTAGGAAGCCTATAATCTAGCATGAAATAACACAATTCACGATCCTTCAATGCATTCAACAAGATTATGCTTTCTTTTTTCTTAAAGTGATTATGAAGCTAGAAATAATTTAATAGTTGTTGAAATGAATAAAACAGTGGCTAACTGGTCATAGAGCTTTCATTTTCATGAATATAGCATGATGGTTAAGAACGTGAGTCTAGAGAGAGATGTCTAGGTTCAGATTCCAGCTCCGTGATCTCGGGTAAATCTGTGACTTCTCTGAGCCTCAGTTTCTTCATTTGTAAAAAGAGAATAATGAAAGAACTTACCTCAGAGAGTTGTAGTGACCAGAGTTCCTGGTACATATGCCTCCCCCGCCTATTATGTGTCAGTTATTATTAGTAGTGGTGATAGTGGGAGGAAAAGCAGTTCTCCTAACGTAGTAGGAGCAACATTGAGGCCTTCATCTTCTCCGTCATGTTCCAAGCCTTTTCCAAGCCATTCTAATTATGCACCATCAAGAAAGTTGTTGGGGGATGGAGGGAATGAAAAGTGCCCACCAAACTGAGAAGGTATCTTGAGACTGAAAAACAAGGCAGGCAGCTCCATACAATCAATGGATCAGTTCATCGTAGTGTAACTTACAGGGTAGGATCGGATGGACAACAATTTGGAAGCATTCACAGCTGCACGCCACCCCACCGAGGGGCCACACCACCATAACCATTTATGGTTAATCTAGGGTATACGGGTATGTGGGCATGTGCTTGGAAACAGGGAGTGCATTCCTAAGTCAAGATTTATGAATGGGTAGCTAGTCTCAGGGGCGCTGGGAATTCGTCAGTGAACGTCTTCATCATTGTTTGGAGCTAACAGAGCATAGAGGCCACCTGGACCTAATGATTGTTAAAAATATCTATTAACTACAAAGCCCTTGATGACGCAGAAATGATTTACCATATAGTACAGTCCTGGGGAGGGTCAGTGGAAGGACAGGAGGAACTGTATGGGCCCAAGATGGTGTCAGTTATGCTAACAACCATACAAAAGTATGCACTCATTTTTGAATTAGCCAAAAAAGAACAACAGGTGGGTGGAAAACAGGTAGGAAGAAAAAAGCACCATGTGTTCTAAAATAAATGTAAACCTGTTGTTTGTGAAGTGTAACCAATTCTCTACTTGAGGGGAGTTATCTAGAGTTGACCATTTTAAGTAACATCCTACCCAGAGCTGCTAAAAAGTAGAAAACTTTTGGTCATTGCTTTCCCATCCTGAGTTTCCAGTGTTCTTGCAAGTGAATCAATCAAAATTCAATGACACTTAAAACAAGCTGAAGCTGAGTTTTTAAAATTACAGTAGCGAAGTATTCATTGTGCAGATGAAAGAGGGAATTCAGCTATAAAAAAAATTTTCAAAAGTAAATAAAGTGAATAATTGAACTGTAAGAGAAGAAGGCACAGTCTATAATTTATCCATTGTGTCTCACTCAGCATGGTTCATTACTAATGTTTGTGTTATAGCTCTTTGCCAAATTAAAGTAAATATTATGAAGAACTGATTAGGTGCTGGGTGATCACAAAAAGTTTTTCATTTATACATTCACATTTATCTCCTATTTTATGTGGGTATTATATTAGGTGTTCCAAATATAACAATAAGTAATCAATCTCTGTCCTCTTGGAACTTAAAGAATAATGAAGGACTATATGTATAACTTAATTATATAATATTATATAATTATCAGAAAAAAAGCTATGACTGTAAAGTATAGGCATCATGAAATTATATACTATAGACACATATTCTAGAGTGAATGGTTTGGGATATGTGTAGTTATCCACATCTTCTTAAATGTCTCGGTTCCATTCTTGGTGCCCCACTTGCTCCTGATCAGTGCTCTAACGTTCACATAAGAGATACGGCAAGTCGGTGATTTCATCCTACACCGTCATTCAGCAGCCCACAGGATAAGATTGTGCGTGCGTTTCGAGATCTGGCTCACTTTGGAAACTTTCATGTAAGCCAGAATCAGAAAGCCACTAGGCCATCTCCTTCAAGAATCAACCATCGCAGCATATTTTGGGAGTGAGAAAGCTGCTGCCAGAACTGAAGTCTCCACAGCTGCATAACACCTGCTGGAACCACATTTTAGAAAAACGGGTTCCTCATGTGGTAGGCACTGTGTTAGTTTGAAATTCAAGTATACCTCATTGAAGAAACCAAATTTCATCTGGAACCCTAGCTGAAAGGGAGTCAGGGAAATATATTTTTGAGCTTTCTTAACTCTTCAGAAAATGAAGGCTCACTAGGAAAAGGTTGAAATAGATGTTATGTTAATGGAATCTTGCTACAGTATCTACCACAGAGACCCGGAAGTGAAAGAGACAGCATTAATTAACCTTGAAAACAAATGGCAAAAACATAGACACCTCTCCCCACCTTGCATAAAAAAATCAAATGATGGCAATTTCCAAAAACTCAATTTTTCATTTAGAGCATTATTGCAGTAAGTATAGAGGCTACCACATACCCATGAAAAGCATAGTATAACCGTAACAGCTAAGGAGCACCATCCATTTACCTTAAATGGTGAGAGAGTCAGAGATGGAGCTTGGGCCTGTACAGGAAGGTCACTGGCAAGATTTAGATGCCACTCACAGGGTGGCCTTGGATTCCAAAGTGAGAAGGCAGTTATAGATCCTGGAGTCCTGTGGACACAGAGATAAATTAAACCTTAGAGACAACCCCCTCATTTTACAGGTGAAAAAATGGGCAGAGGTTGAACATCTTGTTCAGGGTGACAAAGTCAGGGGGACATCGGGACTAGAACCCTTAATAGCAAACATTCCTTTACCATGTGCTTCACCTTGCTTTCAGGTTTCTCTTTTTATGATCATTATCTAATGCCAAATGCAGATGTGGCAGCTGATCTAGGATAATGCCGGCTGGTGATCAGTTTATTATATAGATCCTCATCAGTCAGATGGCACTCAGAACAGCTGGTTTTAATTAAAGATCACTGAGCAGTTAAAGTATTTTTATAGCTCTGAATACTGCTTCCTTTAACCCAATCCAGTCCTACTCCTGAGGATATGTCCAGTTCCACCCTTAGTGAATTTCACTTCCAGAGTTTTGTTTTGTTTTGTTTAATTTTTGCAAGAATGGTGAAAAGGGATCAAGACTTTAGAAAAAAAGAGTCATAAAAAAGGAACTTGAATGAAGAATTTCCTCTAAAGAGTCACGAGAGGTAACTAGTTTCTTTATGAGTTTGAGTGGCAGATATAATTAAAGAACTCAGAAGAAAAATGACTTTGTACTACCAAACGGTTTGCCAGGTTGAATCTTTAACCCAGGGAGCTTTGTATATCCTTTATATTCCGTATTTGGTTAATTTCACACAAATTAGAACTCCCGACCCTAGAAAGGCTTAACTATGTTCAGATGAAGCACTAAAGTGTCGAACTGCTGTTGCCTGAGAGTTCACAGGCGCTGTGCTTTCACGTGGGGAAATAAGCAGTATTGTGCAGTGTTAGGTGGTATCGTAGTTCCAGAAGTTCAGATTGGATTAGTCAACCATAATACATATACACATTTATAGCTTTACAGAATCTATAAAATATGTTACTTGTTTGTCTTCACCGTCATGATGCAATAAGTTATATTATCCCCCAAAGAAAAATAAAGTCAGAAGTCTCACTTTGCAAATTCTAACAAATCAAACGGTCAGTGAAGGAAGCTATAAAAATCCAGAATTGTATATACATAACCTCTCCCAGAAATACCACATATTTTTTCCCTGCTATTAGTAAGATGTAGACTATTTCGTTTTATAAAATGGTAAGTTAGAATGACAGGCAATATGTTTTACTTAAAATCCCCTTTATCCCAAGCCCTTTCAGGGCAGACAGAAAGTTGAATTCTCTTGTGATGGTCAGAGAAGCAGTTTACGAGAGCTTTAAATGATGTGTGACTTTCTCATGGCTTATTAGCAATCGATCCCAAGAATTCCGAACCTCTGTATCACTGACCACAAGGTTCTGAAGGAAAATGTCTGCACATCCCCCCAGGTCAGCTTAGAAAGGTTGAGTCGTGGTGTGACGTGGCTGAACAAGCAGAAGAGAAGCGTCTTTGCTCTCAGGAGAGAGCTGTCGGGAGTTAGAGTGTACAATGGAGCGAGGCACAAGCCATGTTGGCCGTCTTCATCCCGTAGTGTTTAGAATATCCTTTGTGGAAGGAAAGAGGGAAAACTTCCTGCTCTAAGAATAATGATGCCCTAAGGAACAAACATCTGTTCTCTTGTGCAATGTTTAAGGGAAGCAGCTGTCATCTGCTCTGAGTTAAAAGGTGGGCCTACTCCCACCTCCACACTTCCCCGGTCCCCTCAAGCTGTCTGCTCCGTCTTGATGTTGGAGGCTGGTGTAAACAGCGCTACCCTTTCTCGGTGCATTTTCAGCCCTCCTTTCTTCCCGTAGTTCAGCCCACGCATTAGCCTGTCGAATTGACTGAACAGAAGGCGTATTTCCTCGTGAATTTTGGGCTTGGGCAAAAGAGTCTTGGTTTGGAGTATGAAAAGGGTGACATTCTTTTAAAGTTTAGTCAGGTCTGGTATATGTCAGTAAAACACGAGGGTCCCGATGAGCAGAGAATGTGCCCGCGCCCTCAGGCTGATAGGGAAAGTTCTAGATTGCTCCATAAGGTTTTAGTAGTTTTGACCTTTTTACGTCACAAAAGATGGAGGGAAGGCAGAGAAGTGATATACCAGATTCTCAGAAGAAATTTAAGGGGTTTGGAAGGAATCAAGGAAAAAACATTGGAAAGAACCTGGTTTTCTTCCCTCTGCCCCACACCAAGTTAAAGCCTCTTTTCATCACGTCAATCTCAGCCACATCTGGCTAAGGCAGTTACAGTGCTGGCAGAGTGAATAGTCAAGGGGATGGAGGAGTAGGGTTCTTACAAGTTCTCATGCCGGCAGGGCCGCGGCAGGAAATCTAGGAGAGAAGCCTGACAGCTTTGCTCAGTATGAGGGAGCCGGGGGGCCTCGGCTGTGGCCAGCATTGCTTCATGGGAATTGGGGCTCAACGTGGCCGGATTTTCCAGGAGACGCCAGAAATCCTGTTTTATTGTTAAAACTCTCCCAATTTTTAAATAGTATAACAAATTCGGTGGTTTTTAAAAAATATTCAGTACCAAACCAAACAAATTGGAATGCATTTGCCAGGTCTGCTAGTTTTCTAACTCAAGTTTATGGGCTCCACTCTCCTAAGAAGTTTTGGGACCTTAAAACCAGAACTTAAAACTCAAATTAAGTGAAGGGAATAAGATTTTTTCCCTTCCATTCATTTAATAAATATTCATATTAACAAATACCAAAACTGTATCCATCAGTAGACACAATGGATACAAAGATGTGTAAGGTACAGCCCCACCTGTCAGTCGCAGTGTACTTAGGAGACAAACAAGAAATTACATTATAGTGAACTTCGTGTAATTAAACAGGTATTCCCAAGGTGGGCTTAGCTCTGAAGGGCATTTAACTCTTCTTTGGATGGGAACTGTGTCTTAAGTCCTTTAGTTAAAGAAAGTAGGAGAAGCGGGAGGTAAAAGGAACATTGATTTAAAAAAAAAAAAAAAGAGCAAGGTGTATTTGAAGAAATTGCAAGTGTTTTACTACAATTAAATGACTAACAAATCAAAACTGAGGATGCTAATTAAAAAACAGATCCTCCTCCAAAAAACCAGTTTCTTAACCCATCCCAGGCCTACTGAATCAGAATCACTAATTCTATTTTTTTTTTTTTTTTTTTTTTGCGGTATGCGGGGCTCTCACTGTCGTGGCCTCTCCCGTTGCGGAGCACAGGCTCCGGACGTGCAGGCTCAGCGGCCATGGCTCACGGGCGCAGCCGCTCCGCAGCATGTGGGATCCTCCCGGACCGGGGCATGAACCCGTGTCCCCTGCATCGGCAGGCGGACTCTCAACCACTGCGCCACCAGGGAAGACCGCTAATTCTATTTTTAATAGGCACCCTAGGTGATTCTTGTGGTCAGGATTGGGTAAAGTAGGTTCTGTTGGTCTCTAGATAAGAGATTGTGTCAAATCTGAGAGCAGCATAGTCTGTCTGCATTGGAAGCCAGGCTCCAGTCCTTACCTGGCTGTGCTACCATGGGTAAGGAAGTGTTCATCCATGCTCATGTTTCTGTACTTGAAAAATGGAGCTAGAGTATCGATTTCATAAGGTTGTCTTGAGAATTAAATGTAAAATGCTTAGAACATTATCATTATCCTGCTCACCACTTATCCTCTGGGACGGGGCCAATAATTACTCAATAAGTATCTGTTGAACGAATAACACTGCGGAGGTATAAAGGGGCAGGATCACTGGAGTCCTTAGTTCTGCCTACTGTTCTAGGTACAGTTACTCTCTCTCCTCCACCTGGCCTACCTGGAACCATATTAGTTACCCACATGTGGCTCAGTTTAAAAAAAAAAAAAAAGGAGTAACTTCTACATTAAAAGATTTCTAGTATATGACATTAAAAGGAAAAAAAAATAAACACAGTGTGCTATTTCCCCATAGCAAAGCAAGAAAACTTTGTGAATCACTGCTGCTTTAACAGCTTTATCTCACTTTCTTCTTCTCCCCTTACCTAAGGCTGCCATGGTACCATCTGCCCAGACCCTTAAAATCACCGACTTCAGCTTCAGTGACTTTGAGCTATCTGACCTGGAAACGGCACTGTGCACAATCCGGATGTTCGCTGACCTCAACCTTGTGCAGAACTTCCAGATGAAACATGAGGTAGGAATGCAGTGATGTCCTCTGGAAAGCATGTGTGTGTGTGTGTGTGTGTGTGTGTGTGTGTGTGTAAGGGAGAGAATTAGTTTTGGATGCTAGTATGGAATAAGGATTTTTAAGTTTCAGAGATTCATATACTGTCACCTAATGCATACCCAGGGTGTTTAAAGAAAAGTTATCAACCATTAAAAAGACATGTATTGGGTTCCCACATGTATCAAGCACCAGGTTGAAGAATAGGGGAGAATATTCCCAACAGTGAGAGCAGCATGTGCAAAGGCAGGATGACAGAGAGCGGAGTTGGAGGCATGGAGCACTGGTGAGGGGGTGAGAGTGGTGAGAAAAGCAACCAAGAAGCAGATTCTGTAGAACCTTGTACACTGTTCAGAGGAATTTGGATTTTATCCTGAAAACAATGGTGAGTCACAGAGGAATTTTAAGTAGGGAAGTAACGTGATCTGATTGTGGAGGTTATGATAACACAGTAGAAAGAAGGACCAAAACAGAGTGAACTCCTTTGGAAATGAGGGAGTGAAGAGGTTGACGTGAAGCCAAGCTCTTGGTTCAAACAGGGTCACCCATATGGAGTGAAGATGAAAACTGATTTTAACCCCCATCGATTACCTTATTCGCCTCTCAGAAAATAGCAAGACTGAAATCAATACCTTCTAATACCAGTTGGGAGATATCAGGGAATTCTATTCTGTTTCATAATGGCTACGTGTATCTCATCAAAGAATAAGGGAGAATAGAAAGGCCGATACGAAAAAAAAAATCAGTAATTTGCCTTTAAAACTACTTTTTTTCCGGTCAGTTGAATGTCTAGTCTCCTCGTACAGATTTCCTATCTGGAAATGTAAATACCTTGAAGGCCTCCACTATCCAGCAATCCATTCATTCATAAAATGAAAATTTATTAACAGTAAGCAGTGTATCCTGTACTGTGCTAGGTACACATTTCAGTGATGATCCGTCCCTGCTCTCAAAGCCTCACTGAGGCATGAAAACTGAGGGCTAATATAGCTAAGGTTAGTACAGTGTCATTTCTGGTATTACTGGGGGCCCGAATCTAGTTCTTTCTTTAATTTAACCGGTTTATACTACTCTTGGGTGAAAACAAAGACCAACTGTCTGTAGACTCTTCTCTAGTAATACTTCACTCCTATAAGAGCGTGTTAAGAGATCATATCATTTAATTATTTTAAGAAGCTCTCAAGAAAGGTTCTTTGGTTATTATTGTCCCTGTTTTACAAATGAAGAAATTGACATAGCATGGTGGAGTAGAAAGTTCATGGATTTTGAGTCATAGCTCGACTAGTGATTACCTCTAATTTCTTTGGGCAGTTAATCTCTCACATTCTCAGTTTTGTAATCTGTTAATTGGGAATAGTGGTATGACCTCCCCAATGGGAGTCCTGTGAGAATTACACATGCATTTGTGAGATTGTCTATTTGCATGCATGTGTATGTGTGCACACTTGTATATTTCGATTAATACACAGGTGTAGAGTACATGTCAGTTATCCCTTCCTTAGACCAAATTTGACCATGGTTATATTTCCCTATCAGATTTCTCTGTTGTAGGTTATAGGGCTCATTTTAAAAAGCCTTTTCTATTAATGGAATGAAGATCTCATTTAGAGCCAGAAGTTCTAAATGCAAATCTCAGTTCTGCTTCTTGCTAGTCACGGGACTTATAAACCTAGATAGCGACTCAAATCCCTTTCCATTCCTGAGATCGCCCATACTTTACACTAGTGCTGATTCTGTTGAAAGGGCCTGGACAGAACAGAAATATGATCCTTGTACCTATTTATGAAATTCTTATATAAGTTGATTTATTTCTTATTTCTTAAAAACATAAGCTTTTAGATAGCATTTGAGTGTTGGGTATGAAGATAGTCACTAAGAATTTCTTTTACAGTCTTTATTTTTACCTTTCCTTGAATGTTTATCCATTAGGCAGATATTTCTCCTCGATGTCTCATTCATCCACTCTCCTTTTCTGTTTGAATAACTACTATTCTAATTCCGGCCAACATCAACACGAACATTGCTATTATTCTGGTTGGCCTTCCTGCCTTAGTGACTCTTCTGTTTTGTTTATTTGAGATATTATTGTCACTGTACATTTCAGATATAATTTTAGGATGATAAAATTAAAATGTTACTGCTAGAGAGGATGTTAAGCACCATGAAGTGCCCCGACAAAGAATATTTCCTACTGAAAGTTATGTCAGATCTTCCTGTCTCTGCTTGGCTTCCAAATCTTGAGTTACTCTCCTATAATTCTTGCTGATCTCTGAAGCAGATTCTTCAACTCTACTCCAACAAATCTGCGTGTGCTGTACTTGTTTTCCTTGACCTTCTGTCTTTTACGTGTCATTCAATGGACAGGATGGCTCCACTTCCAAGTCTGCTCCAAGTATGTTGTGCCATAACATACTTTTCCTCAGAGCCTGACTTAAAAATCTCTATTTCTGGGAGAACCCTAGGATTGACTTCATGCCACTTGGAATGCTATTGACAGTTTATAAATTTGTGCTCTCATTTTTATGTGAATTTATTTCCTTTATATGTGCGCTTTTGTTACTTTCACTCACTACTGATTGAAATTCTTGAAGGCAGGAGCTGAGCTGTGTTTTCTCTTTCTTCGCTTTCTCCCATAGCATCTTAAGGATGCCGTGCAGGACTTAGGAAGCCTTTGTAATGTTGGAGACTGATTCAGTGTATTGAGCATGCTCCCTAGGGTCTTCCACAGTGCACATAATTACTCAGTAGTCCTGTACAAAAGATTGTACTACAGATTTGAACACGCCAGGCATGTCCAAGCATTAAGCAGATCTGACCATAATTTTCCTAAACGCTGTTAAGAACATTTGATAACAGAATCCAAAACTGTACTTGAATCTAGTTACTAATAGATACAGTTGGGTATCCATTGGGTTACCTAGTTCAATAGGCCCATTTCCATAGAAGCAGTATAGGGAGTTCCCTGGTGGTCCAGTGGTTAGGACTCAGCGCTTTCACTGCCATGGCCCGGGTTTAATCCCTGTTCGGGGAACTAAGATCCCACAAGCCACGCAGTGCGGCCAGATAATAAAAAGCAGAATAGAGTAGTCCATCAGAAATTAGGTTTCATAAAGTCATTTTGGTCATTATTTCACATTATATGCATAAGTGCCTATTTAATTATATCTACAGATTTATGATTAGTAAAGAGATATGTCCATAGGTTAAATTTCTGGGTTTTCCTGCTTATTTTCCTTGACTCTTTAATTAGTCACCAGTAATTTTCCATGACACTTCACTTTCTAAGCATATCAAAGAAAATTAATTGCTCTTACTTAAAATTCTCCTAATAAGATAAATCTATCATCTTCGGGGTCGACTTTGTTGAGAAATGGTCATGCTGCAGTGTACTTCAGGTTAGCATGTCAACCTTAGGCATACGGAAATCCTCTGGGAAATATGGTTACTCGGGGGTGAAAGAGCTAGGGGACATTTGGGTTCTTTTTATCAGAATTCCCTGTGAACTGCGTCATAGAACAGGAACAAAGAGACCTGAAAAGAAAAGGGAGGATATGAAAGCATTGATTTTTCTGCCAAATCCTCTATAAACAATTTCTACCAACAAAGAAGAAACCTTGTTTTTGGCCTACTTTTGCAGCCAATCAAACTGTGTTGAATACTGTTAAAGCAACATTCGTTTCCCTGGTACTTTTTCTATTCCCCAGGGCAATGCCCTTTGTGTTTGAAATATCTCCAGTGATACACGTAGGGAGAAGCACATATTTATTTTTAGAGATCCCCAAAAGTATAGTAAATCATGCAGTATTGAAGAGAGGCAGACTCTGATGCTAACACAAACAAAATTATCAAGCTTACAGCCCATGAGTCCCTGGGGATTGTACTGACTACACCACTTCGGAGTTGAATTAAACCCAGCTTGTGAGATTTTTCTGAAATCTATCCTTTTTTTCCCCATCTTTTAAAATATGTGTATAACACACACACACACACACACACACACACACACACACACACCCAGGGCTTTATGTTGCATATATTATTTTTTGTTAATTACTTCTTGGTAACCAAGCAGTAACTCTGCCTGAATATTTAAGCATAGTTTAAAAGGGACAAAGATTGGGACTTGGAGCTCCAGTTTGTCCTTGGACATGTGCTGTGTGCCTTGCCGCCAAGCCATCCCCAGAGCCTCGCACAATTACCTTTGCAGACATACAGAATGGGAGCATGAGAAGAACTGGAGACTGGCTGCTTGCATGGCTCCCTGAGAGTGAATTCATGCACGTGTGACTGCCTCCTTGGACTCTCCTAATTGATGACACATGGACATAATATCTTTTAAAAAGCTAGTCTGTGCCCTACCCATGACAAAAGTACCTTTCTTCCAGCTGCCTTGCATTTCACATCTAATTTAGTTAGCATGGTGGTTTGCATGGTAGGCTCTGAAGTCAAACTGCTGAGGTTTGACTTTTGGGCCCACCCTTTACAAGCACTGTGACCTTGGGCAAGTCTCTGAATGTCACTTTCCTCATCTGTACAATAATCAAAATGGTAGTGCCTCCCTCAGTGTCCCGGGAGTTAGATGTAAATGCTTTGTACATTGCGTGAAGATTAATAAATGTGTGATAAACGTCAGCAGTTATTTTTACTACTTACGCTTTATTTCCTAAAGGTTCTTTGCAGGTGGATTTTAAGTGTTAAGAAGAACTATCGGAAGAATGTTGCCTATCATAATTGGAGACATGCCTTTAATACGGCTCAGTGCATGTTTGCCGCACTAAAAGCAGGCAAAATTCAGGTACTTCTTAGAGCCATTTATATATTTAAGACATTTTGTTGCTTTGCTGCAAGAATACAGCATATTCTTTCAAGTGTTTTTTTAATGTGCACTAATGACGATTGAGAATAATATTTAATGCCACTTACAAAATAAATTACATTTTGTTAATTAAGGAAGACTGGTACGGCAAAATAATTTCTAATTTTCTTTCATATATAATATATATGGCCTATTTTTAAAAATCTTTAAAATAGCTTCATGTTAAACTTAATAGCCTTTGGGCAAATAAATGCTTCCTTCAGAAGAAAACTCTACAATATAAGAAAAGTATCAAATTTCTCATGTTCACATTCAACCTGCTCCATAGTAGAATTCCTCAAAAACCACTCAGGTCCTGAACTTGGCTCCATAGATGAGTCCAGGGTTCTCTGTCACATTTTCTCTGGAGCCCTCTGTTAATTTTTTAAGTACTATTTCATGGAGAAGGTTTTGGTTTCATATACATTGACCAGAGACTGTTTACAGGAAGATCAGTGCAGAAAACGTTCAAGTAATTCGTTCTTTTCTGGGCCAAATTTTTCATATCTCTGTCTTTAGATTCTAACTTCAATGGGAATCGACAAGTTATTCTATGTCAGTGATTCCAGGCATACATCATAAAACTGTTTTTAATTCAGAGCTTCCATGCTCTTTTTTATTTAATAAATTCTAAAAATGTTATTCTCTGTCTCTACTTTCATAGAGTGCACATTTTAGCTGGCTAGAGCTAAAAAAAGTGATTGTTGTCCAAGAAGCCATATCAGATACCATAGTAGTACTTTCCTGCCATAGCAAACATTTATAAGAAATAGGGTGGGGCTTCCCTGGTGGCGCAGTGGTTGAGAATCTGCCTGCCAATGCAGGGGACACAGGTTCGAGCCCTGGTCTGGGAAGATCCCACATGCCGCAGAGCAACTAGGCCCGTGAGCCACTATTACTGAGCCTGCGTGTCTGGAGCCTGTGCTCCGCAACGAGAGGCCGCGATAGTGAGAGGCCTGCGCACCGCGATGAAGAGAGTGGACCCCGCTTGCCACAACTAGAGAAAGCCCTCGCACAGAAAACGAAGACCCAACACAGCAAAAATAAGTTAATTGATAAACTCCTACCCCCAACATCTTCTTTAAAAAATATATATAGACTATAGGTGGACAGGTTATTGATTATTTGAGGCATTTGAACTTTTTCTGTTGATAATGATAGTCCCATTCTGAAAACCAAGTACGACTGATAGCCTGCAGAATAGGATTCTAGCGTGAGTCCTATGTGACTAGAAAGCACATATGTAAAGCACTAAGGAGAAAACCACGTGACTGGTGGAAAGACGTGGTATAATGCGCTTTACCAAATTGTTCTTTTTCTTTCTTCTGCTCTTCGGTCGTGCAGAACAGGCTGACTGACCTGGAGATACTCGCACTGCTGATTGCTGCCTTAAGCCACGATTTGGATCACCGCGGTGTGAATAACTCTTACATACAGCGGTAAGGCATTCACCCCAGCAACAGGAGAGATTGTTTCTTTTAAATTGTAGTTTTAAAAGTAAAAGCCACAGCATAATTTGATGGTACAAAATTTCAGTTGGTCAAGGTCCCATAACATACTCTGGGTTTTATTTAAGGGAAATGGAAAAAATAATGCAAGTCCAATATTGTGTTGGTAACATCTCTGGCCTGAAGTTCAAGAACTATTTATGTTGAGAATCTTATTTCATTAGATAATTACCAAGCGTTTTGCTTTTGTTTATATACACCCAGCTTAGGAGCTTCATTGGAAAACTGTTAAGAGTAGATCAGAAAAGGTAGAATTTCACCCTGGAATAAAAGATAATAGTTAAAAAGTGCTCAGCTCTATCCTAAGTACTTAGTAAATGCTGCCTAGAAAGAGGCTTTGGTCTTAGCGAAGGCAGTGGAACACAGTGTTGGAGACTTTGGGCTCTGGGGTCAGACTTGGATTCAAATCCTACCTCTGCCACAGAGTTCCTGTGTGACCATGGGCAGGACACTCCTCTCTCTACACCTCCATTTCCTGGCTTGTGAAATTGAGATAACAGCATTCCTACCTCATAGGGTTCATGTAAGTTTTAAGACATAACACACATCACTACCAGGTACAATGCCTGGTACATATCTAAGTGTTAAATAAATCTTAGGAGCAGAAGCCTGCATTTTGGCTGATTTTGTGAGTAAGATACTAACTCTTCAGACAAGCTTTTCAGGCTCCCTTCTGAACCACGCTTAAGTAACATTTGCAATGACAAATGAGATAATAAAGGTGATATCACTTTTCATCAGATTTTTGAGCCACTGTGACATTTTTATTTTCTTGAAGCAAGTTAGTTGAAAGGCATACGTTTTAATGGTGAAATCTCTTACTACAGAGCATTTTTAAGGTATGCAAGTGATTCAACTAATGCATAGATCTCTCTAGGAAATTCCACATGTCTGATATCTTGAGGGAATTTCAGAAAGCTCTCTAATCACATTCCCTTTATCTAAATACAGTAAACGGAAAACTTCATGTAAAAAGAATTGTAGCGATGTAGCAACCGTGTCCTCTGCTGACCTTTGATGGAAAAAGATAGCAAGCTCTTGCCTGACTATCAGAGGCTTGCTGTCTCCTCTTTAAAGTCTAATGTTTTGGAGAACTGACTGGGTGACATGTCCTTTGTACCCTGTGCTTTGTCATGTGATTGTGGTCCTGAGCCTCACATCGACACAGGAGTAATTATGGAAGGAAACAACGACGTGAAAAGATTTACAGCGCAGAGTCAAGCACTGCCTAAGGATAAGAGCCAGCGGTGCTGCCTTCTCTTCCTGCCTCAGCACTGAACATCATATCATTAGGATATGGATTATTAGTGTATGGATTGCCATACTGCCCTGCTTTGGAGTGAAAAAAACCACTAAGCTATTTTTTCCTTTGTTTATTTAAAAATAATTACCCGGAAAAACATCTGGAGAAACGTCATCCTCTCTTTGAAAAAAAAAAAGTCCTGGGAAAAAGTCAGACCACACAATCTTGCTTTCACATACACCGCAGAGCAGACTTACACTAAGTAATAATAACTTTTAAAAAAATTAAAGGAGTTTCAGAGATATTTATTTCTTCCTACATCCTTGTGGTTTGAGTAAAGGAAACCAAGAATTTCCCAGGGATGTTTCTTTTTTTTTTTCTTTCCCTAGTGGTAAACGAGTGATACCTCCAGTAAGATTTTCTTAACCAGGGGACTCTTTGGAGACTAAGAGCATCAGAAACATTTCCATATAAAGAACTAACTTCTAAAAAGGTGTACTGTGTCCAGACCTCATCAGATATTCAAACACTCTATAAAGAAGACCAAAACAGTAAGACACAAAAATAAAAGTAATATATCAAAAAGACAAAAAAGCCCTCATATGGTAGCAAAGTTAGAAACTGAACTCTGTCATTTGTGCTTGTTGAACATCTTTTCAGAAAATTAAATTGAAGTAAGATATTCCTTGTTTAGGAAACTGTGTTTTGATTCATTATCTGATTCTTTGATTCCTTCTTGGCTTAGGAAGATTGCCATTATGAAGAGCGCTTCAAGTACGCCAGTGAAATATTTGAGAGAAGAGTTCACTTCTTGTGCTTTCTTCTCCCACATGGGTGGATGGAGGCAAGAGTGATTCCAGATAGTTATTGAATTATTCTTTTAAAAATAGGCAGTCATAGGAACAAAATGGCTGAAGTGCAGACATCTGCTTATGTAGAGAAATTTCCCCACGTTAGGCCTGCCGTCAATATAAGAGGACTCTTGTAGATGCATTTATTTGGTTAGATTCAGGATTGGTGTTTTATAAATATAGTGAAATTATCCTACATTTTAGGCAAAGAGATAATGTGCAGTTACTGGGGCCTGGTACTTTGCTAGGCAGAAAGAGAGCTATAAAAGTATAAAATTCGGCTTCTGTTATCAAGGAATTTGCACAGTTTCATGAAACAATGGTGATTAATGCCAGAAAGTATCTAGTAAGTCCTGTGTTGTTTGATAACGTGGGCTATAAGTGGTCAGTAGAGGAGACTGACGATGATCAGTGTAGCCCATCCTTACTGTTAATGGAGGAGGTGAGACTGCAGCCGGATCTCTGAAGTGTGTAGGATTTGGAGGGGGAGAGCATGAAGGTACTCCAGGAACACCATGAAGTGGGCATATTCATGGAACAGACATGATGGCTAGTCTGACTGGTCAGAAGGCTCACTGACTAGGGATGGAAAGTAAGAGGATGAACAAGTGGAAGTTAGAAGACCCTTCCGAGGGAGAGCTGGAAAACCAAGCCGTGCATTTTATATTCGGTGTAGTGAAAAGACAAGGAGCCATTGCTGCAGTGGGTAATGAAGACATTGTTTAGGAAGAAAAGTCTGTAAGTAAGGTACAAGGTAAATGGGTAATAATTAGAACCACAGAGTTCCAGCCAGAAAGCTGTTAGGTAGGGGAAGCCAGGTGTATGTGAACATCACATATTAGCTAGAGAAAGGAAGAGACTGAAGGAGAAAATTGTTTAAATATTGAACAGCTAGTTATATGCAGGAATGAAGGGGTAAAATCATGACTCTGGGTCCAAGAAATTAACAATGATGGTGCCATTGACAACAATGAAGAACTGAGAAGTGTGTATGCATGTGTGGTGTCCTTTGGGAGGGAGGATGGAGGGGAAAGGATTTTTGGCAATGAGGAGAAAGTAATACACAGTATGGAGGTTAGAAGAGGTAAAATGACCAAATGAATGTTTTTTTCAAGATTAGAGATTCAGCAAAATCAATAAAAAATTTCCTGGTACCGACAATCAGATCATGTATAGTTGTCCTGGAAGAACTTGTCCTGTACCATGGTCCTCTCTGCTCTGTGACAGAGGAACAGGAGTGAGCTAAGGTCGTGAATAGGCACGGTGGTAACAGGGTCAGCACGCTCTTAGAGGCTTAAAAGAGCAGTAAAGACAGCACAGGAATCACAATTTGTGAAGTTCACACTGAGGAGAGTCTATTTTAGCCAGTGAGATCATCCTTGGTAAGGTCGGAGGGCTTGAGAGACTAGAGATCTGAATATGAATAAAGTGCAAGTTCAGTTAGTCGCTAATAATAATAGTAATAATAATAATAGAAGCTAACACTTAATATAGGTCTTATCCCATGGCATTTGGAACTCCTTCTAGCACTTATGTACATGAGCTCATTTGGTCCTTAGACGACCACGCAGGAGCTGTGATGGTTATGGTGCAAATTCGAATCCTGACTCCTCTCACCTTGTGACCTTGGGCAAGTCATTTAAACTCCCTCTCTATGTTTCCTTCTCTGTATAGTAGAATAATGACAGTGCCTGTCTCACAGGGTTTCTTATAAGGATTAAGGAGTATAAGTAGATGTAAAGTGCTTGGAACAGTACCTGGCACAGACTATGCTCAACACGTTTTAGCTATTTTCACAGGGGGATACTGTTAAGGACAGATGGGAGTTGAAGATCTTGCTTTTTTTTCCCCAGGGAGGGACAGGGAGTGGCAAAGAGACTATGCCTGGTAGCAGCTAGGAGCTGTGGAACAAAGAAGGGACTGTCTATTGTTGATGTGAAAAAAGGGCAATCAGCAGAGTCAAGAAGGTCCAAGAACTGGAGTCACAAGGTCAAATGAATCATCAACTTGAATATCTGTGATCACAGAGAATAGGAACATAAAATAACCCCTGACTCATAGAAGGCAATAGTGATGATTTGCATAGAAATTGTGAAGTTAAGAATTAAATGGGTTGGGACTTCCCTGGTGGCGCAGTGGTTGGGAATCCGCCTGCCAATGCAGGGGACATGGGTTCGATCCCTGGTCCAGGAAGATCCCACATGCCGCGGAGCAACTAAGCCACAACTACTGAGCCCACATGCTGCAACTGCTGAAGTCCGTGCACCTAAAGCCCGTGCTCTGCAACGAGAAGCCACTGCAATGAGAAGCAACAAAGAGTAGCCCCCCACTCACTGCAACTAGAGAAAAGCCCGTGTGCAGCAACAAAGACCCAATGCAGCCAAAAAATTTAAAAAAAATTTTTTAATGCCAAATTTAAAAATAAATACATTACCAAAAAAAAAAAGAATTAAATGGGTTGACATGGGTCACAAAGTGTAGCTAAAAGATTTGAGCCCAGAGCAATATATGTGGATGAGAAGCCAGATTAAGGACCGTTGTCAGAATCAGTGAAAAGGAGTACTGTGCTGGGGTGGCTGTGTTTTTCTCACAGAACTTTCATTTTCTATTGATTTCTAAGATTCTGTACTCCTGAGACATTGGTTTGATTTCTGCATTGGCATCCTTATGCCACTCTCAGAGATGGACCAACAACTGCAGGACAAGAGGAGATGCAGGGAGGGCGTGCTAGCCCATGACTGCTCACTGACGTGTGGGAATAACCCAGCAGCAGGAGTGGTTTAATGGGTCCTTGTGACACACCCTCAAATAAAGAGGCAACGAAGCCTTGTGTTTGAAAGAGTAAAAAGTAGCAGGATATAGAATGCATCGGTTTCCATGAATATCTTTGTAAATGGGAAATTTGGGGAATTTGTCACCCTTTCATTGATTCATAAATCCATATTTTTAGAAGTAAAGGCAAACACATAATTTGCATTCATCTATCTTACAAGCCAAGAATTTTCTCTAATGTGAAACCGTCCTTTCTGCACCGTCTAAAAATGTAATGTGCGTTAGAAGTTTTAAACATGTCTGTGTTATATCCACCTAATCGCATTTCTAGTCCAGCTTCTAACTGGGTTGGTGAGTGGATACTGTGTGCAGAGCACTGTGGGTCACAAGCCAGTGTGATGCAGTGAAAAGGATGCGTGTGAATCCCGGCTCTGCCTTTTCTGTTGACCTTGAACAAGTTAGATAATCTCTCTGTACCTTTGGTCATCTAAAAAACAAATGCTAAAATGCCAGTTTCAGAGGTCTCAGCCTGGGTCACCCAGGAGGCACAGCCTGAAACAAAAGCTGGCGTGCACATAGCTTATTAGCGCGTGCGATCCCAGGGAGCAGGAATGCAGGCCTGGGAGTGGGAAACAGAGAAGGGAAAGCCAGGAGAAGGACGAGGTATCCAGCTGTCCACCCATGCAGGCAGCTGGTGCTCAGTCCCACCAGGCACTTTTGAGAAGTCTTACGACATGAGACCCAGAACTGTTCGCAAAAGGACAGAGACTGCAGGGGGAGGGGCAGCTCCACAGGCTGCCATACCCCACTGGTCACAGGGGACCTCCAGAGGCCTTAACTCCACACGCTCCAGGCTGAGTGAGTGTGAGTGCAGAGAGCCCTCCTGTGGGCGGAAGTGAGAGGTATTCTCGGCGGGCCAGGGCAGGCGCCTTCTGACGGGCTCCTCGTGCAGTTTGTTAGAGCAGGCGTGAAGCTGGACACTACATCAATGGCTGCAGTATGAGGTGGGACCGAAGATTCTGATGTGGTGAGCTGAAGTGTCCTACAGAGGACTATTGTAAAAATTAAATGTAGACTACTTAGCACAGTGCTGGACATGGCATAGGCTCTCAGTAAATAGTGACTGGTAGATTCGTTTTCCCTAATGATAACAGACTCAAAAGGAATACAGGATAACGGGTAACAGACTTATAAACACCTAGCAGAATAAAACTGATACTAAGCTAATACTGGATGTGCTTGGATTCCTCGTATAAACGACAATAACAGATACTCTAGAAGCTTTTCCTTTTCTAAGTGAAGGGAATGAGGAAGGCGGTAGCTGTACTGAAGTTGACTTGAGCTTATCCGGTCTGAGTGATGAGAAAATGCTATTGCCAAAATAGAGACTATAGAATACAGGCAGGATTTGGAGGGAGATCATCGATTCTGTTTATGCTAGGCCCTCTCTTATCCCGGGCCATCTCCCTGGAGCACCTCATCCACTCCTGTGGCTTGGATTTCCAAGCATGTTGATGTGATCCACATCTCTCTCTCCAGCCCAGACCCGAGTTCAGACCGTTATACCCATTTGGTTGTACCTCAGGCACCTTAAAATTAATAGATCCAACACTCAACTAGTCCACCTTCCCCTCCTTCATCCCCCATCTCTAATCATCTTCTCCCTTTTTTCCTATGTCAGAAATGACAAAGCAGAAGCTTAGCCTCCATACTTTCCCCCTTCATCTCCCGCATCCCCACTAGCTCCCAACATCAGGATTCATTGCCAACTCCTAACTAATCTACCTCCTAAGCAGCTCTTTTTATTTGGGATTCCACCACTCTAACCCAGGCTGTCTCTTACCTGGGTTACTAGTTTCCCACTAGTCTCCTAACTAAATCCCCGTAGTCTCCATGCATCTCCGGTCTTGGTTCCAGCAAATTTATCTTTTCTTACAAATCTGCTCATTTTAGTCCATCCATTGCCTTCCCACTGTCCAGTGATAAGCACAGTATCTGACCCATGGTACAACTCACTAAATACGGAAGGAACAAAGAAGACAAGGCAGGAGTTCACTTGGGAAAGGTTACAACAACAAAACATGGCAGTTTGGAAGTCAGCAATATCCGTGGTGGGTTAAACACTAGTAGATGAGATCACCCATTCTCTTACCTTTATTTTCGTTTTACTGTTTTTGTTTTCCCTTAAGCTTCTCTCACTCCAACTCATTTTTTCCTGTGTTACATTTCTTGTCTTGGGTAGGTTCTCTGTCTTCAGCAAATTAAGTGCAAAGTAAAATAATGATTCATGTACTAGTACAGAGGAATAACAAATCAATTGTATTATCTAACACTTGAATCGTGCTTTACAATTCATAAACCCCTGTCCTATTAATTCAAGAAACAGAGACTTTCAAGAGCTATAACTTTCTGTCTTCCTTTTAAAGAACAAAGAGTGCAAATGGTGCTTTATGTTCACATGTGAAGGGTCATGAGAAATAGGTGGGCTCTGCTTGTCATGCTTTAGAACTTAATTTGTGACTCTGTTACATATAATGAATTGACTATAATATTCCTCCCCTCACTTCACTCAGCCAAACGGTCTTTACCATTTTCCCCAAGTTCATTTTAGAGCACCGCCAGGATGTCCTGCATTGAAATAACCTGGATCCCACGTTGGGAACTTTTTCTGACTCAGCTGTCTCCTTCCTTCCTCCAGAAGGGGATGTGCACCCACTGTCCCCCATTTCCTTGCCTCTCATCACTCACACCTCAGCTAATTCCATCTCAGTTGACTCTTTTCTTATATACAGGCACACATAGGGACGCTGACCTTCAGCCTTATTTCAGAAGAAAGGCTTGCATGGAAATTTATTTCAGATTTTAAATTAATTGCACTTTTGAAATTGAAAACTATTATTGGCACAGCTATTTCAGAGATTTTTTTCGTGTGTAGAGAAAGTAATCCTTTGTCCTTATTCCTTCTACTATTTTAATAAATATTAAAACCAATCAAATTGTTCATACTTTGAACCGGCATCAGTTAACATTGGTATTTGAAAACAATTTGACTCTTTATATGTATTTCCCAGAGATTCCCTCACTCTTCTTAGCAAAAGGAGAGAAAATTGTTAGCTGGATTAATTTTTGTGAAGTAGCCTCTTTTTCAGTTAACCAATAATAAGAAGAAATTGATAACTGATATACTGGGGAAACTGATAATTTTTTTAAACTTTCTTCAACAAACCCAGAAGTGAACACCCACTTGCTCAGCTCTACTGCCATTCAATCATGGAGCATCATCATTTTGACCAGTGCCTGATGATCCTTAATAGTCCTGTAAGTACCTAATTTATGGTTGTAGAATTTTAACAGAGCGCTTTATAAATTCAGTTTTATTTTTAAGTTTTGGATTTATTCCCAGGAACATAAATTCTTGAGCATGCTTTATTCCTTTTTGGGTAAGAAAGGCAAAGCCAAAACATTTGAGATCTTCGCAGCCTCACTTCTCTAGAAACCAAAACTGTCTAAATGTTGCCTGAAAAGGGAAAACTGGTTACTCACCTCCATTTGGTTATTCCAAATTAGAAACAAACAAAACTGGTATTTTATGGCTCTCAGTTCTGTTTTTGTTTTTGTTTTTGTCAAATGAAGTGGTTTATACTACTCTCAAAGGTTTTCTTTCATAAGGCAGTACCTTTTCCTCTTTTTATGTAAACTTTTGACCACTAATAAACATTTTCATTAAGGAATAAAGCTATTCAACAATTTGGCTAAATGAATATTTATCAATGTAAGAAAGCATATAGTATGTTACTCTAGTCATATTTATGTTAAGGAAAATAAGGTTAAAATGATATATGCCAAAATGTTCGCAACGGCTTTGTCTAGTTAAACTATTAATACTTTTTTTATTTTCTGGTTTTGATTTGTTGTTCATTATTCACATTACCCATTGTATGCGTGTATTACCTTTATAATAAGAAAACAGTGAAAGTTGTAGACAATTACGTTGAACAAGCACAAACGCATGGTATATAATTTTAAAGCAATTTTACCTCCATCTCTTTACATTTGCCCAGTGGCACTAGTTCCTCCCTGAGCCCCAGAAAACACAGGCAGCCCATGACTTTTGTGGTCACTCTTTGATAAGTTTTACCCTCTAGTTACTACTTCAGGTCCTAAAATATAGCATACAGTTCTCAATTTAGAAACCAAAATGTGCAGCCCTATGTAGTAGTCCAGATGTGGGGCTTGATTTAGTTTCAGGTTCTCTCTTCCCACCCTGGTTGGCTCCTTTCATCCCTCCCTTATGTTTCTTCTGACTCCTTCCTCACCCCCAAACCCCCATGTCCCTTCCTACTCCCCCAGACTTGGAGAATAAGAAACAAGAGACTGGTAGTGTGATGAGTGTCCCCCTGTTTGTGCCTGGT
Source organism: Delphinapterus leucas (assembly GCF_059928025.1). NCBI lineage: Eukaryota > Metazoa > Chordata > Mammalia > Artiodactyla > Monodontidae > Delphinapterus > Delphinapterus leucas. Next base: position 21,856,529 of record NC_143133.1, read on the forward strand.
AGGTGTTTAAACCTACTTCTTTTCTTACGAGTAATTCCATGATCCTGGCCGAGCGCCTTAGCTGTGTGGCTTTTCCACTGACGTCGCCTTAATATGAGTGATCGTCTCTGTCCAGTTTATCACCTTACGGCTCCTTCCTCAGCTCCTGGAACTCTGATTGTTGGCTTTCAGCTCCTTTCTGCTAAGGTTCTTTTGCCTTCTTTGTGGTCCTCTTGAACAGGACAGGACTTAAACCAACCCCATGCCTCCAAAACTCAGAGAAGGCAGCCCGTCCTGTTCAGTAGCAACCTCTCCTTCACTGCTGCATCAGAGCATCTAGCCAGCCTGTGTCTTGCCTTGTAGATTTTCCAGACAGGAATCAGACACAAGGGTACTGGAGCCCACCCCACCCAGTAGACTCCAGCAGGCATACGCCATGACTTCAAGCCACTGTCTCTTACTTGAGTGAAGGGGAACGCAATCGCACCTGTTGGTGCGGGTGAAGGGATAAGAGTTATGTGGCCAGTTTGGGCACCTCCTTATAAATTCTGCACATGCTCCAGTACAGACTGCTACAGATGTGACTGTTTAACGTGAATTAGTTGATGTATGATTGGGAGGTAGGGGAATGATGTCAGTAAAATGTATAAGTTGTACTGTTTCATGAACAAGTTCTCTTGGGTGAGGTGCCAGAATTATGGGAGTTGAATTTTGACCTTCAGCAAGGAAGGAAGAAGCCCTCTGCTTGGCTCCTGCATGAGCAACCCTTTCGGTTCTGTTTTAGAAATATTGAAAATGGGCACTTAGCCCTGAGGTGCTCTCCCTCGCCTTGGGCTGCTCTGGGCCCACGGGAAGGAGGTTGCTCTTCCTTCAGCACCTCCTTTAGTACAGCCCCATTGTCTCCACCATCCGTCTCCGCCATCCAGTTCCCCCTGTGCTGCTTCTGGGCTTCCACAAACCACCATTTCCACTCAGCTGTTTCTGTGCTTCTTTAATGTCCTCAGAGGCAGCCCCCAGACTTGCTAGCCTGGCCTGTCCAAGTTACCTCCAGAGGTGCCAGTTCTTGATTTGGTTTGTGCTCTGGTTATAAAGTTACATAGGCTTTGAGTGGTCTGCCCTAACACTGTTTCTCCCAAAAACCATGTTATTTTTAGTGTGGGTTTTTTCCGAACTGAGACTTCTCAGGAATGTGTGTGTCGAGTTATAGCAGCAACATCTGTACCTTCATTGGAATTTGCTGTCTTTGCCCTTCAGCTCAAACTTCATTTTAATATCCTATTTAGTTTTAAACAAAATATGCTAACCTTTTAAAAAAAACATATTTTACAGTATGCCTATCATAGCTCTGTTATTAGATAACATAAAACTTATGTAATATATTATTACTTAACATAAAAGGAATCTGGTTGTATATATGGCTGGCCTCACATTATAAGGCCCATCTATATTCTGTCTTTGTAAGCACCAATACACAAGAATTTACAGCCTTTGTTTTTGGAAGGGAAAATAAAAATACAATACCAAAAGACATTTCTACTTTTCCACTTGAAATAGTTTTGTCTTAAAATAAATAAAAGTATCAGAATATAGTTTTGTTTTGCCCAGAATCTAAAGTGGCTTAATATTTAAAAATAATGTTTCTTGTGTAATCACAGATTCATTAATTAGACATATACCACAATTTCAGCATCAGTTATCCTCTAACCAATGTTTGAACCTGGCTCAGCAGTTTCCTTTCTTCAGAACAAATCCTTTACCTCCAGACCCTATTTCTAAGCTTCTGGGTTTTTTTCTCAGCCCTGAGGTTTAGGAAGCACATCTGACTCAATTTAAAGATGTTGTTTTGAGTATATTCTGGGTACCCAAGGTATGTTTTACTTAGTTCAAGATTAGAGAGTCACTGTGCTTTAAATTACAGGCAAGCAATAAAAAATGATTACATAGCAAAAACTTTAGATAACTTGCACATGGATTAGCCACCTTTGAAATATTCCTTATAGATGTTTCAACTCTTGCTTTCTTTATACCACCAGTAAGCACATCATTGCTCACACCCTCTACCCATCTGTATTGGCATGTTCCTGAGGAATACACACTGTTCTCAATATGAAATTAAAATTATATGAATCTGCACCAGAAATGTTATTGGATTTATTACAGAAGCCATAGAGAAATGATTTTTAAAATAATCAATTGTTTACAATTTCCTCACCCTGTTCTTCACATCTATTAATACAGTTTTTGATTTTTCAAAGTTTTACTTGTTCTCAGATCATAGCAGTTACCCTGCCCAAAGGAAAAAGGTATATAATTATTAGATTTGGGGCCTGGACTAAAGCCTAAGGAGTAGAAGAGTTGGAGAAACATGCATACTTCGGCCCATGAACCATCATGAAGCTGTTTTTTCTTGTATGACAAGGCGATGAGGGTGGGTGCATAGAGAGGAAACATTATTTCACGGTATTTACTTTATGTAAGCAGGTGTCTTCTATCTTCCTGAGTTCAGAATACTAGGCATGTGTTTAAGAGATGTGACTATTTTTTCAGATTTTGTTCTTATCAGCAGCTTCTCCAGGTGGAATGCTAACGATGGTTTTCTTTTTTTTTATAAAGGGCAATCAGATTCTCAGTGGCCTCTCCATTGAAGAATATAAGACCACACTGAAAATAATCAAGCAAGCTATTTTAGCTACAGACCTAGCACTGTACATTAAGTAAGTTTTAAGAAATATGTTGATAAATAGGTCTTGGATGTGTTTGTATTGTTTCAAACTTTAAAAATCCACACTGGGGTATTTTTAGATTATAAGGACAAATGTCCTGGCAAAGCTGTCTACCAAACTATGGAGCAGTTTCTCAAAGGAAGCCAGAAAAGTCTACTTCTTCTGCTTACTTAATGCTATAGAAATTACAGAATACAGAGTTATTTCTGATGTTTGTCTCTGAAATAATGTGCAAAGCAAATAACCATCTCAAGGTCATTCCAAGCTGGGTTGGCCAACCTAAAGATTATGTAGGCCATTTGCTTTTCCTCCTTTCCTTCTCTCCCCCAACTTCTGACCATTTCACAATTCCTTTATACTGTCATCCAAGCTTACATGGGCTGGAAAAGGAGCTGAGTGCCAGACAAGTAAATTTTGTTTCTTTTTATTGGATTTTGGCAAAAGAAGGATATTAATGCAGAACTTTAATGAAATTAATGATTCAAAAATTAAAGTATGCATTAGAGTGTATTAGGGATGTAGGTATGTTTGCATCATTAAACTGCCTTCCTAAAAGCAAGGAAAGATGTTGCTGCCTTTGGGCAAGCATTCGTTTCCCACACAGAGACTGAGGTCTTTGCTGCAAGTTTGGGAGTGAGGGGAGTCCGGCAGTCACACTCAAGGGATTTCCCAGGAACACAGGCCTCTCTCCCTCTGTACAAGGATGTGCATTATGGTTTTAGCCACTCTTTTGAGAAGTAAAAACAAACAGAAGAAACACACAAAACCATATACCAGATATCCACTGCTGTGCATCTGAAAGTAACTACATCTAAAAGAGTCTGTTTCCTTGGATTTTGGAGCACTTTAAAGTTAATTAGGGTAAAAGAAAATATAGTAAATTTCAGTGTATTCAAAATGATTGCAGAATAAAGACTATCAAATTACCAAGAATTTGAAAAATACCTGTAACCACAAAGGCTTCCCAACCCTTGTGGAGACCCACAAGGGTCTCCCCTCTGAACCCTTTTGAAACCTCTTTTCATTTTTGGTACTTATTCACAGACGGGCAGTTTTGTTATGTAAGTTTCTCTTACGTTTGTGTCTTTGACTAGATTTTAAACACTGAAAGGAACTCATGTCTAATAATTTCCCAAGACGCCTAACAATGTTGAGCACATAGAGGTATTCACTATACAGTGAATGAATATTAGTTTATACTTTACTTGGTCATTCTTTGCTTCAGAAGGACTTCACAACTTTTTAGTGAAAGAGTAATTATTATGAACATTTTTTACCCTATACCATAATATATGTGAATGAGGTATAAGAAGTTAAACTGAAAGCATATAGATCTTATTATGCCATACGCAAAATTTCTTAAATCATTCTTGGCATCAGACTTTTAACTCATATTGGTTCATTTTCTTAAAATCATGTTCAAGAATTGAAATTTCCATTATTTGTGATTCGTAGTTAAAAACGAGGTGAGATTTAATGTTTCAACCAAAGAATATGGTAGAAGAGAAGGTAAGGTATTTAAGATTTTTAAATGATAATTTTTATTCTAAGATGAGAAAAAACCATTAGAGATTTTTTCCCCCAAAATTTTACTCCATGAGTCTTTCTAGACCAAAGGGATAAGAGCCTGGGGGACTCATCATAACTACGAAATATTTTTCTTTATTTTAAAGGAGGAGAGGAGAATTTTTTGAACTTATAAGAAAAAATCAATTCAACTTGGAAGATCCTCATCAAAAGGAATTGTTTTTGTAAGTAGGATTACTACCCTTAAAGCTGAAGTTTTGCTAACTAATTAATTTTATTGCAATTATTTGTTACAATGTGATGATCTTAGAGGCTGTCAGAATTCTTGAGTGTTGTACAGAAATGAATATTTACTTGAAAAGAAATGCATTTGCAAATTCAAGTGAATGAATCACTTTTGTCCTAGAAGGACCTTTAAAATGTGGTAGAGTATCAGTACCAGGCTATATAGAGTTCCCTTGTTCATACTCACAATTCTTTGGAATTGAAGACCTGAAAATAGCATCCTAAAGAATGCAGGAGCGGGAACATGGCTGTGAAGTGTTTACTTCTCTTACGTGATAGCAGAGTAGCACTGTCAGAACTTAAGGGTTTCTGTTTTTCCTCACCTGTTCCTCTGTCCCTCCCTCCCATCCTTTGCTATTACTATCACTGCCTTTGTCATGACAAGAACTGGATCAATAAAAAAGAGCTAAGTGTCAATAATAAAGAAAAGACAGAGGTAGTAATACTAAGGATAGTGCTGTATTACAATTTTATAACCAACATTTCTTTAAATAGATTGGTATTACTTCACATGCAAACAAAGATGCAAATTATAAGGAAACATACAAATGCCCAGCTGTCTGTTCTCTCTAGTCATACTTCACCTAAGAGTCTCAATGTGTTTTTAGAACAGTGCCTTAGAAAAGTACAGACACGCTACTGTGATTCGTGAAGTTTTTCTCAATGACAAAAGCGGAATCTGACCACAATTCCAAGACTGTGCCACAGTTTTCACTGCTCCACTCTCCTAACTTCTGACCTCTCGGCAGACAAGCACTCAGGACATCTAGTGCTTGCGTTGCCTCTTCCACTCTTCACAGTCCAGATTGTAGTTAAGCTCACACAGGTGCATAGTCTTCTTTGGGGGAGGCAGTTTGTTATTGGCAAGTATTATTGAAATCCTTCATGATTAAAGATTTTCTCTGGTGCACTCATTACTTGCGAGGGAGTTGGTATAAGAGATAGAATTAGAGGCAGAAAACTGTTTTCTTTGTGGCCTAATATGGTTAGGGAGAACTTTTGGGTTGGGTTTCCCTAGAGGGACAAGTGATACAGTCCTTTACCTTGAGTGCTTCTATATGACAGTGATGGCCTTTTTGCCTATGTCTTCAAACAAATTAAAAGGATTAGATGGCAGATATTTGGACCTGACGTGGGAAAACACTGCACTAAAGAGAGAACTATTTTCATACAGTAGTTTTATATAGTATTGAGTTGTAGAGCACCTTGTCACAGACTCCAGACTCCACTATGGTTTTCAACTTCTCTAACAAGCGAAGGAATAACCAGCATCATCCTTTCATTTCCCTCTTTTCTCCAGCAGATACTGTTCAGTAATTCAAAGGCTTTTCACATAGGAGTCACTACATGTGTTCAGTGAATCAGGATGACCCACCATAGTTCTTGCTGTCATGGAACTTTTATCAGTAGGACAGCTGAAGTTATCCTTTAATGGTTAATTATTAGTAATCAGTGTGTTTTCATCATACTGTCACTGAGATTGGAAGACCAAAGTAAAAAAAATAATAATAGCAGGCAAGTTTTTGCTCAAAGGTTAATAACTTCTCTCCTGCTGCTAATCTGGAGATAAATGAGGCAGTGTGAAGGCAAATTCCAGTAGTTCACTGGGTAACCAAAACAATGACACTGTGATATCACTGTATCAGCCCTGCTTCTATGTAAATTCTATTTCTGTTTCTCTAGTCTATAAACTGCCATCCTCATAGTTTAGAGGGTTTTAATTTAACTTTTTTATTAGTAACTATTTACTAGGGTTTATATTCACATAAAAGTAAACAGGAGTATTGGGCTTCTTTTCCCTTAACAGAGCGATGCTGATGACAGCTTGTGATCTTTCTGCAATTACAAAACCCTGGCCTATCCAACAACGGGTATGTTGCTTAGTGATGATAAAAGTAAGAATTAAAAAGTCAAAATAAGAAAAATCTTTGCTCTGAAATGTAGTTTTTGAAGTATTTGGGGAACTTTTTATCTAAATTTTAAGTAGTATTAAAAGCAGATAATTGGACATAAACAGGTTTTCTTTTTTAGAGGACTCATTAGCACTTAATAATATTTGTAAGATATATTAAGAAAGAAAGCATCTATATTAACACAGCAAAACCTAGCTGTTGATAAAGCTTAATTCCAATACTACTGCTGGCTTAGTTGGGGATTTTTTTTTAACACATCCCTTTAATAATATTAAAGTTTAGAAGAAGCAAACTTAATTTTCTTACGGTTAGCATATTAGGCTATACCTCAACTCTAAATAGGCATTAACAAGTAGAACTTAAACACTTCTGGTGCTTAGAAGTATAGAACGTGTTGATATAAGATGTCAGGAAGGATCTGATCAGGGCCTGTGGCTAGGAGGCTAGAAATACATCCTCTCTCTAAATAAGTAAGTGCTGTAACATTTTGCAGTGGCGATAAAGGCCCTAAGCTAAAAGAAGGGGTGGGTATATATGCAATGATGTGTATGTTGTAGTTTTATTTTTTGAGATTACATCTTGAATCCTAAATGTACTACCTGAGATTATTGACCACTGCTGTTGGTCACAGCTCTGGGCTGCATAGTCATGGAGCCCAGTAATGACAGGCTCATCTCATGAAACAAATGCTGAGAAAACAGTATCAGGAATGCACTGTCCAATGTGCCAAAGCTGACATGCCACAAGCACTCAAGAAATGTCTTTATAGACCTTCCTGCTCCATAATAAATAAGACTATATGCCCATTTCCAAATTGGAAAGAGAATGGAAGAGGGAACAATTTGTCTTTTCATTTACTCTTTCTTTTTTCTGAATGAAACCCTGAAAAAGTACAGCAGTGAAGTTGGGGTCCAGACATAAAAAGCAACACTATAAAGCCTCTATAATTAAAACAGTTTGGTATTGGTGTCAGACCAGTGGAACATAATAGAACATTTAGAATTGCATAGAACGTTTAATATATAATAAAGATAGCATTTCAAATAACTGGGGGGAAAATAGACTTTACTAAATAAGGTTAGGATGATTTTCCCATCTTCCATAGCCAGATGGCAAAAGACGAAATTGGATCTATTCTGCATACTTCCAAATGGGGCATAGAGTTCAGTGCAGAGAATTAAACCATGCAAGTACTAAATAAAAACGTGTATGGATTCTTTTATAAACAAGGAGTGAGAAAAGTTTCCTAACCATGGCTCAACATGCAGAATCAATAAAGTAAAAGACTGACAAATTTGATTACAAGAAAATTAAAAAATTAAGAAAATTTTTTGCATGGCAAAGACACTATAAGCAAAGAAAGACAATGAAAAACAGGTAAAAATATTTGCAACTTTTATCTGATAGATAGTTAATATCCCTAATATTAAAGAACTTCTTAAAAATAGAGAAGAAAAAGGCCAACAACCCTACCGGAAAATGGGCCAAAGATTTGAACAAAAAGTTGATAGAAAAAGAAATGTGAATGGCTCTTACTCATTTGAAAAGGTTCTCAGAACCTCAATCTTAAGGAAAGATGCAAGTTAAAACTACACTGACACATGGAACTTCCCTGGCAGTCCAGTGGTTAAGATTCCGTGCTTCCACTGCTGGGGGCAGGGGTTCGATCCCTGGTCAGGGAACTAAGATCCTGCATGCCACGTGGTGTGGCCTTAAAAAAATGAAACAAAACAAAAAAACAAACAATCAAAAACTACACTGACACAAAAGAACTTGTACAGAATCTCATTACAATAACAGCGTTACTCCTAATAGTCAGAAACTAGAAACAATCCAAAAGTCTCTCAACAGGAGCGTGGATAAATGTATTGTAATACACTACTCCTTCACACAGTGGAGTACTGCTCAACAGTGAAAAGAAACTGAAACTGATACAGGCAACTACATGGATTAGTCTCATCAACAGTAAACTGAGCAAAAGAAGCCAGATACAAAAGAATACTGTTATGTCATTTATGTGGTGTTCTGGAAGAGGCAAAAGTAATTGATAGGATAGTGGTTGGCTGGGGAGGGAGGGAAGAAGGTGCAGGGATTCACTGTGCAAGGGCCTGAGGGCACCTTCTGGGTGACAGAAATATTCTGTTTCTTGGATGGGGTGTGTGTTACCTAGTTACATGCATTTATTAATATACTGAACTGTATACCCATGGTCTATGCAATTCACAGTATGTAAATTCTACTTCATTTAAAAAAAGCACTGAGACACCATTTCTCAATTGTCCAATTGGCAAACACCCAAAGGTTTCACAACATACTCTGTTGGGGAAGCTGTGGGAAAAAAAGGAATGCAAAATACTATAACCCTTTGGAAGTATATGAATACACAAATTCATTTACCATTACTCCTAAGAATGTTATCCCAAAAATGTACTGGCAAGAATATAAAAAGACATTTACACAGGCCTATTCATTTTAGTGCTATTTGTAATAGCAAACACTGGAAGTAACCCAAATGTTCATTAATAGGTTACTGATTGAATAAACTGTAGTACATTTACATGATGAATCCTTTGCAACAGCAAAAAGAAATGAGAATTCTCTATATACTACTAGGGAGTGATTACAAAGATATATTATAAGTAAAAAAAAAAAAAAAGCAAGGCAGAAAAAAATTGGTATGGTATCCTACCATTTATCTGAGAAGGAGATGAAATAATATATGTACATATTTGCTTATATTTTAAAAAAACAGAAGGATTAATCACAAAAAAGTTAATTTTTTCCCTCAGGGGAAGGAGGGAATAAGATAGAGGGAACAGAGATATAAGCTAGAGTTGCTTGCATGTACTTGTTTTGTAGATTTAATTTAGAACCATGTAAATTGCTCTTATAGTTATAAAATAAATTGAATTTTTAAAAAATCACTTAACCTTGAAAGTAAAATGAAACAAAATGATTTTGGTTGCAGAAACACACTGAGAGGGACTGTTTTATTCCAAGTGACATTAAAACAGTAATTTGACCATATAACTCTGGTGAGATGTACACTGAGAACAAAAAGAACTCCAAAAAAAGAAACCTTTAAAACTGTTTTTAATCATATTAGTGGTAATTTTGTATAGATATTCAGTCATCATTGTGGGTGATGTGGGATAAAAGCAAATGAAAAATTATATTGGTATTGTTGAGAAGTAGGATTTTCAGCATGAGTAGAAAGATAAAGATCTAAGGTGGATAAGGTTTTGCAGAAATCCCATAGTTCTGAATTTGAATAGGAAATACTGTATGAACTTACGTTGTATCTTAGCTCCATCCATTAAAAGGGCTTAAAAAATAATGATCACCCTGGTAGTAATGAATGAACCTAGTGCCCAGATTGAGGTCTCCAAATACTTCATTTTAAAGGAATTAGGCCTCCACAATGAAATGGCTGATTGTGGTTCCAAAGCAGGCAATGTACAAGATGAGCCTAGAACATCTTGTTATAGCAGAAAGCAAGGATGCTATCAAAGACTGATGAAGCCATGTCAAAAGAACAAAGAAGCTAACTTAATATGCTCTCAACTGGCCAAAATGGAACAACGTCTGAGTGTCAGTGAGGATTGAAATACATTATAATGTTTAAATCCAAGAGTTCAAAATAATAATAAAAACAATAAAACAAAACCTTCCATAGCCATCTTTGGTGGATGCTTGAGAACCAAGTTATTTTTTTTTTAATAGTAACTAAAGTAGAGAAAATCAAGTATTTCTCGTGCTTTACTTATACAAATTGTACTTTAGGGCAGGGGTCCCCAACCCTCGGGCCAAGGACTGGTACTGGTCCATGGCTTGTTAGGAACCGGGCCTCACAGCAGGAGGTGAGCGGCGGGTGAGCGAGTGAAGCTTCATCTGTATTTACAGCCGCTCCCCATCACTCCCATTACTGCCTGAGCTCTGCCTCCTGTCAGATCAGTGGTGACATTAGATTCTCATAAGAGTGCGAACCCTACTATGCTCTGCGCATGTGAGGGATCTAAGTTGCATGCTCCGTATGAGAATCTAATGCCTGATAATCTGAGGTGGAGCTGAGGTGATGCTAGCGCTGGGGAGTGGCTGCAAATACAGATTATCACTAGCACAGAGGTTTGACTGCACAGAGACCATAATAAATCAGTTGCTTGCAGACTCATATCAGAACCCTATCAGTGAGTGACAAGTGAAAACAAGCTCAGGGCTCCCACTGATTCTGCATTATGGTGAGTTGTACAATTATTTCATTATATATTACAATGTAATAATAATAGAAATAAAGTGCACAATAAATATAATGTGCTTGAATCATCCCAAAACTATCCCCCCCGACCCTGGTCCGTGGGAAAATTGTCTTCCACGAAGCTGGTCCCTGGTGCCAAAAAGGTTGGGGACTGCTGCTTTAGGGTAACTAAATAATTGATATGAGGAACTTTATTTTATTTCAGCTATAAAGGAAAAAGGAATGATTGCTTTGCATATTACCTTTTTGCAGCCTCTTAATTAGTGAATCTAGACAAAGATCATGAAGGGTTGTTAATCTCACAAAGAGAAGCAACCAGGCATTATACAGCCCTTGAGAGAAGTACAGGGCACTGCCTGTGAAACAGTCATGGCAAAAAAAAAAGAAAAATTCAAGTCTCAATCTAATCAAGTGTCTAGATCTCATTACTGGTGTATGGAAATACAGGGTACAGAGAAACATTAAATTTCATCATGCGAACACAATCAACAAAATCCAGACAGTGGAATACTGCAGGATTAACAACCCAGTTTATTCAACAACAACCAAAATTATAAGGAATATTTCTAAAAGGAGAAGAGGAGGAACTGGTAGATTAAAAGAAACCTAAAAGGCATATCAATCAGTCTCAGTATACGGACCTGTTTGATACTGTGTTTTACACAGCACCTCATACAACAGATGCTTAATAAATATATCGTTGATCATGCATACAGATGGGCACACGGTACTTCTTTTCCACTGATTGATGAAGTTGAAATAATGTTGCTTTTTTCTGTGTAATTATAGAAGATTACAAACTCCAGCCTTTGTGATTAGGTACACATTAAAACAAATAAAATTTCTATTAGTTGTTACTGCTTTATTCTAATTTTACTGATGTGGTTGAAAGCTACAGCTTTGATAGATTTTATCTTCATTTAAAGTCTCTGTTTTACAGAGTAATATGCTTTTATTTACCCAAACTTAGTCTGTTATTGATTTCAGATAGCAGAACTTGTTGCCACTGAATTTTTTGACCAAGGAGACAGAGAGAGAAAAGAACTCAACATAGAGCCTGCTGTAAGTATGAGACCTTGCTGGTAGGAATTACTCATATACATTTTTTATTGTAGACTCTTTTTAGGCTTCTATGAGATCTTAGGAACAGAATTTCTCATTATTTTTAAAAACTTTTCTTACTAGAAGATTATACATGTGTGCTACAGAAAACAAGCAAATAACAAGTCATCATATTGTACCTATATTTTGTAATTTACTTTTTGCATTTAAATATCATAAGCCATTTTTCATTCTAACGGATGCTGTCTTATATATCATATATAATGGTTACATGAAATAGATGTAACCATAATTTACTTTTTGGTACAGTGTTTGCAGAGTTCACTATTACAAACAGCACTTTGATAAACATCTTTGTTGCTAAACATCTGTGGGCCATTTTTCATTACCTTGTTAGGATAAATTCCAGAACTGCTGTGTTGCAGGGCACACAGATTTTAAAGATTTTTTGATACATACTGCCTTTTTGTATAGTGTAGGGAATCTCCAATACAAGAAGATTCTTCTTAAACCACTGGAGAGGTTTTTCCTGGAAATGAAGCATAGAGTCTTTTTTTTCAATTCAAATGAACATTTACTGAGCCCACATTAAATGGGACATGGTTACGAGATGCCCCTCCTCCGTCTGTGTACCATTCCTTCCACTCTGCCTTTTTTTTTTTTTTTTGCGGTACACGGGCCTCTCACTGCCGTGGCCTCCCCCGCCGTGGAGCACAGGCTCCGGACGCACAGGCCCAGCGGCTCCGCGGCATGTGGGATCCTCCCAGACCGGGGCACAAACCCACGTCCCCTGCATCAGCAGGCGGACCCTCAACCACTGCGCCACCAGGGAAGCCCTCCACTCTGCTTTTTATCCTCCACTGGGTACATCCTATGTCTCATTAGTCTTTTGCAGTTATTCAGTCTCCTATTATGTAGTAGTGGGCTTGTTCAGAAGCTCAGAATCTTCTCAGAAAATGGTGGGTAGCAGAGTGATGGTCGCAGCTAATGGAGAATTTGCTTCATTTTAAACAAGCACTGACACATACTTTTTGCTCCCCATGGAGGTGCTGGGCTTGTCCGCTGCACCAGTCATGAGCTCCTGGGAATAAGCAGCAGTGACATCTGCATGATCTTCACTCAAAAAGCTCTCTGTGTGAATTGAATTGTAATCAACTGTGGCCTCAGTGGCTTTTTCCACAAAGCTGAGAGTGTTTGATTCCACATCAGTAGACAGTTTGAAAGCACGTGTGTTCTCCAAATACATGTCAGCAGTGGACTCTAGGTTAGTGCCTGACTGTAGGTCAGCAGTTGATTCTAGGTCAGTGATCAATTCTGGGGGTCATGTGGGGAAAGTCACAGCCGGGGCGAACACAGGAGAGAGGACCAGGGCCTTCCTGAGTGTGGTAAGAAGGCAGGTAGGCAGGTATCTAGCCTTCCTCAGCTAACCCAGTGATTCATCTTTTTAGAGCCAACTTGCATTGTGTTCTTTAAATGCAGATCTGTGTGTGTCTGTGTTTTCAGGACCTAATGAACAGGGAGAAGAAAAACAAAATCCCAAGTATGCAAGTTGGATTCATAGATGCCATCTGCTTGCAACTGTATGAGGTATTTATTATGAAAACTACTAGACTTGCTAAAATTTGACCATGTTATGAATTAAAACCTAAAGTAAATTGAAGCGACTAACACCAGGAGTATATTTTTTGCGTCTTAATCAACAAACTAGAAATAAAATTATCAGGATAATTTCTTTTGCTAATGAACATGCTGTTTGTACTGAATAAGGAACACATTTTATATTTACTGTTTCTCAAAAATGTTAATTCATTAATGTATAACTACCTAGCGAGTGCCTACCACGTGCTGGGATCCAGCAAATTCGTGTAGGGAACGCTAAGAAAAATCATGTGTGAGCGCTACTGCCCTCAAGGAGGTATACTGTGCATACTCTATGTTCTTTTTAAGAGCATATTATTTTTAAGTCTGACTTTTGGCCTAAATAAGGAAAAATAGTTATCTAACTTTTTCTCATTGTCATAGTGTGGCTTAAGAAAATTTTTATGACGATTAAAAGGCAGCGGCTAGAAGAATATTGCAGGTTCCCATTTCCATATACGTGCTGGCTTGGGGTTTTGTTTTGGGTGTTTTTTTTGCTTATTTATTTATTTTTTGGGTAAAGATATTCTCCCTAAAACATCCAATTTACTAGTTTTGATGTTCGTGCCCCAAATATAGAAAGTAGATGCTGTCCTTGTCTTTAGAAGTTTAAACAGGAAACTGTCTTAAGTTTTAAGTATTTGGGAAAAGAACATTTATCATGGTGTAATCATAGACTGTCAAGACCAGAAGAAACCCTAGAAATCTTCTAATCCAGACATTTTCACAGATTCCGTCATTGAATCTGTAAAAAGTCCAACTTCCAGGGAGATGAAATGTTTGTCCCAAACAGGTAGTTAGTGGGAGAACTGTATTTAGAATCCAGTTCTCAGCCTGAGTCCAGGGTTCTAGCCAGTGGATGAATTTAAGAAAGAAGCTGTGGCTGAGGAGGGAAGGACGGGAGAGACAGCAAAAGAAAACAGGACAGAAGAACACTGGGTGTCAGGCCTCTGCACCACTGTCTCCCCACCTTTCTCAGCAATCTGTGCAGAAGTGTGTTCAGAGCAGTGTCTCCAACATCCCTGAATATCTCATTCTTTCTATAACAGATGCTTTTCTTGTGGATTGGATTAATAGTTCCTCAGTTGTAGACACTAATGTCTCTCTTGATTTTTTTTCCCCATGCCTGTAAATAATAGTCAAACTAACAGTCAAATCACCCATTATAGATTTCATCCTTCTACATTTCCTATTTGTGCAAGGATTCATTTTATTTGACTCTCCTGTTGAATTCTATTTGATATAGACATGCATTTTTACCATTATTACAGAAGTAATATGTTGTTATAGAAAAATCAGAATACGAAGAAGCAAAAAGATAAAATCACTTATAATTCTACTACTCTGAGATAACCACTGTTACCTCCTTTCGGTGCATATGCTTTATGACATTTTCACAAATTTTTCATTTAACAAAAATTGCTCTTTGCAATCCATAATATAAGATACACCTTTCTGTTTCAAATGTGTTTCTATGACATTTTTAATGGCTGCCAAATAGTAACACGATATTCCTAACCCCGTTGTTGGGTATTTAAGTCATTTTCAATGTTTGTCTATTACAAAGAAATCTGCAGTGAACATTCTTGTAGCTAAATATTTATGGTGCTGTAGTTGGTAAATAATAATGTTGTTACATTAAACATATACACAGTTATAAATTAACCTTTATTATAATTTTGGATAAAAATCTACTTAAGTACATTGAATAAAGTCATTTTATAGAAAAACAGAAAAACTAAGCAGCTCTCAAGGCAGTCAACACTTAGGGAGAACCATTTGCACTACATAAAAGCAAATGGATTATTTCTCTACAGAGCCGATTCCACACAGATCTCCCTCCATAGCTCAATAATGTTATTTTGGAATGTGTGTTTGCTCGCTCTCTCTCTCAGCATGTACTCCCTGTCTGTATAGCTTAAGAGGAATCATTCATAAATGATCTGTGCTCACACAGTTTGTGAGAATCCCAGCAGTGGGCCTGCTTATGAAGTGAGTGTACAATGTGGCCCTTTGCGTCAGGCCTGGGGAGAGGGCTTATTTCCTAGCTGCCATCTAGTTGTTGGCTTTCTTTTCTTTCTTTAGGCCCTGACCCACGTATCAGAGGACTGTTTCCCTTTGCTGGATGGCTGCAGAAAGAACAGGCAAAAATGGCAGGCTCTTGCAGAACAGCAGGAGAAGACATTGATTAATGGGGAAAGCAGCCAGGCCAAGCGGAACTGAGTGGCCTATTCATGCAGAGTTGAAGTTTACAGATGGCGTATTCTGCAGTATGCCTAGTTTTGCTATACACTGTACAGATTTGGTGTATACTTTGCCACTGCTGTATTTTTATTTTTGCACAACTTTTGACAACACAGCATGAAATGTTTTTAGAGGACTATTGCATATTTTCTGTATATTTGTTTTATGCCACTGAACTGAGATTATCAGTGACACCTACTCTTAGCACATGGATAAGAGCCCTGTTTGTGATATTTTGTGTACTGCGAGGTACAAGTTGCATTCTTGCACTGAGGCTGGTTTTTTTGGGGTTTTTTGTTTTTTCTTGCTGGGGATTTTAAATAATTGGTTTTGTGTTTTCTGAATTACCAATCTTTCAAGAATGTTTGGAATCGTTTTTCTTAAAAACAGGCTAGGAGCAAAGTGAATATATTCTGTGACAGTTAAAACCTTCATAGACTAGAGAAAAATATTGGCTGAGTGGTTTTTAAGAGGAATGGGGTATATTTGTCAACACTGTATTACCTTAACAAAAAAAGTTAAAACTCTAAACAAATGGAAAGTACTATAAGGTAGTACTGTAAAGAAAAGGCATTATTTAATTATTTTGCTTTTTTTGTTGTTAGAGAACAGGCAGGAGAGAAATTTCTCATTTCAATGCAATAAATCTATCCAAAGGCTACCCATAAACTCGCTTTGATCTAACCTACCTGATGGAAAGCAGGGGAAACCTTGGGAGAAGATCCAGTCACTGACTTTGAGGGATGAGTGTGATGCAGAAATGGAACAGCCGAGGATGGCTGCCAGTGAAGAGAACGTTCTGCTGGAAGACACTTCTGACAGTCAGTGAGTGTTTTGAATACTGAACTTCCTTTTTTAAATAAATTCCTTATCATTCACCTTATAAGCCATAGCTTGTAAGTCAACACTTTAAAACTCAACAGGAGAGCGAGAAAAAGTGATCATGGGAGCATTAGCCTGAAGTGAGAGATGACTGTATAAGATAAGAGGGTACAAACTGAATCATATTTTTTTGTTTGTTAAATGGAGTACAGAGAAAAGTACAAACAGCAAAGGGCTATCCTTGATATTAGGGTCAAAAATTAAATCGACGGAACAATATGGTAAGAAACCTTAAGCTTGAGTAAACTTAGCAGTATTGAGTTTGTGACTGAGAAACTGCCATATCTTGGTTTACAGGACTAGTCAACCCAGAATCACAGAAGTTTGGGTATGCACCCTAAACACTGGCCCTGAGCTTGTAGTTAGTGGTATCTACTTCTCACAGCTTTTAGTACATTTAGAAAATGTTAACATTTTCTTAGAATTTGAGCCCATTTAATTGTATTCCCACTGTACATGTGTGCCCCTAAAGACACTTTTATTACATATTGGAGAAGTAGATAATGGACTGAGAACCTAGTTCAGGAAAAGAAAATCTGCTCTAAATATGCAATAATGTTTGTGGGCAAGAGTAGGAAGAGAGGTATTTGTTTGATCTGTTCACCCCCCTCCCCACCCCTGAATAAAGTTTCTGAGTTTCTATAACTAGTTTGTATAGAAAAGCTCTTGGGGATATGATAATGCAGCATTCTCAAAGACTTTTCATTAAAACATGTTTTCCATAACCATTTGTTCCCTAAACTACCTAAAATTCAACATATTCGTTAAGTTTTAAAAATTCTGAGTGTGTATACGTATCTTGACATAAAGTGGCTTTATTCTTACCCTTCAGGTTTTAAAAAGAAAGCAAAACAAATTGTATTGCCATTACTTTGTAGCGGTAAGGGCTATGTATTACTGTTGTGACACCTGTATTTTCAAGATGTTATTCTGTTTTATGTAATATACATGAGATCTGTGAGGTTGCCTCTTGGTGGCACTGGTGTGTAACTTACAAAGACTGTCACTAAAATAATGTATCTACATACTGGTATACACCTATGCATGCAGACACAATTCCTTAGTACAGAAAAATTGTCTGAAGAATAGCAGTCTTTAATAACCTATCTTTTTGCCGTACACATTGTGATTTAGCAGTTATGCTAAAATCTGTAGTCAAATACTTTAGTAGTTTGTTTAGAGCCCTCTAATATATGTCACTGAGATTTTTAAAGACACAGTAGACTGTGCGGAGGATTTGTATGTGTGTCATTTTAAAAAGCAAGAAGGTGTATTTGGATTATAAATTTTTGGTTTACTTTTAGATAATGGCTTATTTTACCTTACTAGTTTAGAAACTGAAAGAAGTGGGGCAGTGACATACCTATTTCATTTGGGGGTATTTTAGTTCATACAGAAGAAGAGTGCTTCTTTAGGACTGGTTACTTGGTTCAAATAATTCTTAATTTTTTAGGAAAATCACTCCATACATGATTACCTGGTACATGGGCATAAATTTTCTTCTTATATGGATATTTCCTTTCCAGTATCTTCTCAAGTTGGAAAAAATATATATATGTAGTCTTCTCTCACCCTACCCTATATTTATATTACCTGTAATCTAGCAAGAAGTTGTTTTTGCTCTAGATTAGTTTGTTTGTTTTCATTATAGCTGAGTACCATGATACCATTTCATTTCAATTTTCAGCCCCAAAAGTTCCCACTATTTTACTAAGTTGTGAGAAGATGTCTATAAAATTGCCTGGTCTTGTACTTTTCACAGGATTGGCCTTTGCCAGCCACAATCCTGTGTGAACTTGTGTAAGTCTCTTTAACCTCTGTGAGTGTGAACAAGTTGTGCTGTTGAAGGAGTTATGTTTGGGCTAAGCCTTGTCTCAGAGGAGGATGTCACAGAAGGCAGCTACTGTGTAAGCCCTAATGGGCCCTGGAGACCACTGTCAGAAATGGGATAGCAGACCAAAGAGCAAGGTATCTAATCCCTTAAGTCATTTCCTGTGTTGAGTTTCCAAGACTGAGAAAAAGATAGTACATTTCTTTGGCTTCTCATGCAGATCACTAGATGTGTGAGATTTAGAGCTGTTTGAGCACCTCATCTCACGGTACAAACCCTGGACGATGATGTTTCACCACTGATCTCTTTACTATGAAGAATGGTTTCCTTCCATAGGAGTGTCGGAGAAAAGAAAGTGTATGAAAGTGTACTGGAAATAATGGATTGTGGGAGGAAACCGGTTACAGATATATTCTTGCCTAGCAGTGAAGTGCCTTTATTTTCAGCACAGAGCACAAATGTTAGACCTACTCCAATCTGATGTTCAATTTTCCTGTGTTTTCCACCTGATTGTACTCCTCAAGCTTTACAGGCCATCAAAAGAAATGCTGTTTGTTTTGTTTTACAAGATTGATTTAAGAAGGTGGGGTGGGGGGAGGGATGTAACTGCTCTCCTCTCCTGGGAACAACTACAGTTAAAACAAGGTGGTATAATGTAACTGCTCAGTGTTAGACATGCCTCGATCCACCTTTTATTGAGTTCCTGCTGCATGTCAGGCACTGTGCTCCACTGGGGAGAGAGAGCAGTGACCTCAAGGAGCTCACAGTCTCTGCAGGGAGTGCTGGATAAGAGACTTACCAGCTTCTGATCCTGCCGATTTAACGTGAAAATATAGGGGACAGTTATCACTTTCATTTCCATCTATAACATATGTATTACTTAGTTTTCCAAGGACCTTCTTTACCTGGAACTTATTAAGAATCTGTCAGTCAGTGAACATCTTGTCTTCTTGCAAGCATGAATCACTTAGCCTGCTGATAGCTTAGAGAACACCTTATGTAAGTAAGGAGTCATGTATTCCACTATGTAGATTATTTTTCCATATGCTAGCCAGGGAGAGATTACTCAAGAGTTCTCTTAGACTGTTAAATTGCACACCGTTTTGGACCCCTTCTGCTCCAGCGTAGGGAGTGAGGAAGAAAGTATTAAAGCTCACTTTGCCCTTCCATATGCTTCTCAAAAGTCTGTGTAAACATATCTTAATAGATGTTAAACACCATGTAAATAGATGAAAATATAAATTTCTATTTCAGTTTAAGAAAAAGCTTATGAATCATCACTAGCCACTGTTAATATCTATTTGTATTCTTACACCTTTTCAATACATTTGAACAAATATATAGTTTCTGGCACTATTTTTGTACTAGGATAAAGGAGTTACTATGTATATTATGTTTAGCTTTTAAGTCATTTTTAAATAATTGTGAATGTTGATTTCTTGTCTTTCCTCTCCCCCCACCATGAGAACCATTTCATGTGACTCTCCTATGACAAAATCACTTTAAAGGAACACTTACCCACCTACGATCCCTGTAAAGTCAAGAGACGGTCAGGGTGGTTCTCCACTGCGCAAACTCTTCGCTTGTCAGTTGCCTCCTCATTTTGCCATGCTTTGTAAGAATAAAAAGAAGAGTGAACAAGCAGGTATGAGTGTTGTGTGATTATTAGGGACTCTGAATTTTAGGCAGGGAGAATGGGCCCAATAGTTTGAGAGACTTTAATCAAGCTAACCTGTGGTCCTGTTAGCTGAAAAAGATGTGGCTTAATAAACTCCTTTCTTTCCTCAGCCTAGACACCTCAGTAATAGTCTTCTTGTTAATATTCTTTGCTACCAGCTTGAGGGCAACATTTTCCATACACCTCACCACTTCTCAAGTCCCTAACAATTCTATACAGGGTGATGATTGTTACCATCCTCAGGTTGCGTGCGGAGCTAAGGCTTAGGAATTAAATACTTGCCAAATGGCATGAGCTGCATTCGATCCCACATCTGTCTAGTTTGAAAGCAGGTATTTATTCCACTTAATTCTCTTTTTGAATTTTAATAGTAAAAGGTCCCAAATCCACTCTTAGTGGATCAAATGGGCTACCTAGAAGCATTAGGTACAAGATTTCCCACACCTAGCAGATCTGGTTTTGTTCGGGATTTTAGAGTTGTTATCGTTCCTTTAGTTCATCTAGTAATAGCTAATGCCGTGCCATCACAGGATCCCAGGGACCACCGTGCTTCAGTGCTGCTAGTCTAGAGGCATGGAGGTATAATTATATGCAAGATTTCTGACTCGTTATTTACTTTTGCCACTAGACAAGCCCTCTTCACGTGGAGCAGAATATCTAGGCTATGCCTAAATCACAAAGCTAAACGCAAAAGTAAAATGAAAGCTCATGTAAAGCAATATTTTAGATCTTCTGATCACTAGAGTGCGCCAGTTTCAGCTGTATTTAAAGAAGTAATCTTACTGGGTACAAACAATGAATAAAACTGCTTTTTTAAAGATTTTTACCAGCTAAAGAAAAACAAATGGAAAAAATCAATGGGGAATTAAGATTTGCTTACTTTCCTTTGTCCAGGATCATTTCTTTAAGATTTTCCCCAAACAATAACTGATCACCTGAAGTCTCTCTGATTGATACTCAATATTCCATCCACAGAGACATCATCCCTTCTTGTAGAAAAGGGAGGCATTTGACAACTCTCTTGAACCCACATTCTTGCTATCCGCCGTGCTGCCTTCTCAGCAAACAGGGATATATTTGATATATGCAAATGTCAGTATATAATTTTCTGTTTTTTTAAGGCATATAACAAATTAACAGAAACACTTTGAACCTGCAGAGAATATTCCTTGATTTTAAGCTATATTCAGCCTTGGCAGGAGAAAGACTCTATGTTTCTAACTTACAACCCATTTTTTCAAATTAACATCCACAAGAATTATGAATGGAATCAAAATAATTATTTGAATCAAAAGAAATCTAATTAAATGGCATGTTTGCCTCATTTTAAGTGTACGTATGAGCGTGCGTGTGCGTGTATGTGTGTGGTGTGTAAATATTCAGGAACTGAGTTGACTCAGTCATATCTCACAGAATCCCAATGGCACATTTTAGGATTCATCTTTCTAAGTGAATTTAAGGGACAAGATTGCATGGCTAAGGGGGAGAAAAAAGGAATGAACATGAACTATCACAATAGCTTTAAACGTTAATATCCCCTATATTACTTTTAGAGCCATATTTCACTTCATATCACTGTTTCCCCTACCCAACAGGAGTGTTTTTTAGGCTTTATATGACGCCAATCCAGCATATATTCCTCTAAGACACTAACTTCCCCCCTTACCAACCAGCTCTCTGAAAGTCACGAATTCCCTGATCTCGCTGATGCACCCTGACCAAGGAGAAAAAGCATAAAACATGCTCAACAACTACCTCGGCTACAGCTGCTCTCTCTCCAGAAAAGCCAACAGAAGTAGTTACTAAGGGTGCTCTACCAAGTCTGTTAGAATGAGTAATGCACTTGGAGGAGTGTATGAAGGCAGGACCATGTCCTATCATTATTTCCTCTGTTTGTTAAACCTCTGCTTCTCTTTTTCTGTTCTGGCTCCATTCATAAGGGCTTCAAACATACTTGATTCTCCCCTGCCCTAAGAACACCTACCTGAATCACACAGTCCTCCCACCAGCATCTCTGTACTCTGTCTTGTACTTTGAAGGTACTCAACAAACTCTGAAAGACTAGACTTCTCTCCTTTCCCATTTGACATAAAATTGAACTTTTTATAAAGAAAGGAGAAGGTAATTCCAATGAAGGACAACAGAAAACTCAATACAGCATTTTTAGAAATTCTCAGTTGGAAAAGAGCTGAATTTTAAGATGAAAAAAAAAACTGAATAAAAAAATTTGGGGTAAGAATATTTGTTTTCTATTGTGAAAAATTAGTTACCAGGCTTTAATTCATAAATTGATAACCATTGGTGGAGTTACTCCCAGGGAGTTTTACCATATTGCTAGGAGCCAGGGAAAATTCACAAAGGCTAGAGGCCAATGATCTTGCGGAAAAGACAAGATTTACATTTAAAAATAAAAATAAGCAAACAGAAGTCAACAGAACACGTTCATTCATTCATAAATACTTGATTCTCTCCTGAGTGTCAGGCTGGGGTAAACTAATAGGCATGGTCTCACAAAGCATCTAGTCCAGAGGAGGCTACACACCAGGGCAAAGAGACAGCCATGTCTATGCACTGAGGATGGGAGTGGAGGGTTTACAGATGGTTCTTTAAGTGTGTGACAACTGGTTTATAGCTAAGTGAAAAGGAAGAAGAGTATTCCTAGGCAGAAGAAAACATGTGAAGACCTAGAAGTAGCAAACTTGAGAACTTGAAAGCCTTCTCACAATTTATTTAAATAATTATAAATTTTATATTTTTAAATGATAAGGGTTAAAAATATATTTACAAATATTATGAATACTTATGAATGTTATATAAAATAAAGCAAATGTCATTTTTTTTTAAATTGAAGTATAGTTGATTTACAATATTATGTTAGTTTCAGGTGTACAACATGATGATTCAGTATTTTTATATATTATACTCCAGGTAATGGCCTTTAAATGTATATTTGAGCTTTTAAGAAAATAAGAGAAATCCCCACAGGCCAAAATAAAGCAAATTAAAAATCCAATCAGCAAGCATGTGAGCTGATACTATGTCAGGCCTGGGAATATTTGCAGATCTATATAATGAAGGGGTTTTAAATCAGACCAGGAAACATGGTCTTGAGATCCAGTGAAGCACTTGGGGAATGGCCCTCCAAGAAAGACTGAAAACCCTGAAAGCTGTGCTCTCAACGTGTAGAAAGGGGAGGGGGGAAGATTCACTCAGAGACACAGGACAACTGAAGGAAGCATGCCTGTCTTAATCTGAGCTCTGGTTTAAAAAAAAAAATTGTAACATTGAGTCCATCCTCACATTAACACAGATTTGGGGTTTGAGTGTGATGCAGGACTACCCAAGTTATTGATAAATAGCAGAAAAAGAAGTCTCAGGCAGGTTATATCCCTGAACAACTGGCAAAAGCAAAGGCAAAATGTCTTTGGAAGAACACAGCCTCAAATAGGCCCATGAAATTTCCACAGAAATAATGCCACTAGAGAAAAATTCATAATTGCAAAACACATGAGGAAACAATTCACAGTGTACAAAGTCAGAAGCCACAAGACTGTACGATCAGATACCCAAGAAATTCAGGCAACAGAACTCTTTGATAGAGGTGGTTGGGAGGAATCATTGACTCCTCACTCTTGTGTTTCCAAATGAAGGGAGACCCCTAAAATGGCACTCTTGGTCTCCTGTTCCACCCTTAACCCAGTCAGATATGTGATTGGAGGGTGACAGCCATCAGTCCACAGTCCTAAAACGGGTGTGATTAATCTAATAAAAACAGTAACACTGGGGATTTGTTTCTTTCTACCCTGATCCAGTGCAAGTTGAAAATCCTAGGTAAGTGTGTTCAGTATGTGCGCTGTCCCAAGGTATAGCCTACAGAGGGGTGGGGGTCAAGGCAGGGAGTGTCAGTAAACCCATCTGACCACAGCATGCTCTCCAAAGGAACTTATTTACAGGACCACCTCCACAAAGCTCCATACAAGCCAGTGTCGCCATGGTTTTCTTGGAGTGCTATGCCTACCTCCTGTTAGGGTTTAGAGACTTGCTCATACCAATGGGTCTTTTCAATCAATGTCCTCTCCTGTGTCTGATAAATGTGGTAAATCAGCGCTTTCCTGGGTCTGCTTGTAAGCTGTGCCCTTTGAGAGCACAGAGAATGTGCAAATAAGAACATCTTCCTCCTCTCTCCTTCCTGCTGGTGGCTGTATAGAAGGCAGGAGTGAAGTCAACACTGAAAGAGATCCCATTTTAGGAATGCAGTGGATTCACTAAAGAATTCAAGAGAAGCATAGTTGGAAGATATGTTGTTCTATTTTATATTAGAAAATTCTGAAAAGTAAATTTCACACGACCAGAACTTATCATTCACATTTTTTTCCTGCCTATCCTGTTTAAGAGTTGCATCTGTGATAATCAGCACTGAAGCACACGAACAAACTTTGAGTCATCGGAAGCGAGTATTCACAGGCAGCACAATGAATGAGGCAGCGTCATGAGTAATCATATAACCAATATAAATAAATGGTATTAGGGAACTGCAGAGGCAAGAAGATCTACATTATTTTTGTACAAACTGGTTTTAAAGACCACAGCATTGTGAGTATAACAGTCACTATTTTCTTCTGTCAGTGGGAGTTATGAAGTTAGAGACAACACATGTGACAGTAAAGAATACAAGCAGGTGGTTCCTGAAATTGAACACTATCAACATGAATTGATTTTTACACGGTAATGAAATATGTACATATCTCTTCTGTATTCAATTTCCTAAATTTTCATTGAAAAAAACATGATATTAGTTTCCTACTGCTGGTGTAGCAAATTACCACAAATGTACTGACTTAACACAAATTTATTATCTTATAATTCAGGCGATCAAAAGTCTAAAATGTGTCAGCAAGGCTACATTCCATCTAGAGGCCATTTCCTTGCCTTTTTGAGCTTTCAGAGGCTGCCTGCACTGCTTAGTTGATGACCTCTTCCTCCATCTTCAAAGCCAACAGCGTAACATCTTCAAACACACACACTCTTCAAAAACACACACTCCCCCTGACCCCCGCTTCCATCCTCACATTGTCTTCTCTAACACTCCTGTCTCCCTCTTATAAGGATCCTTATGATTACATTTGGCCCACCCAGATAATCCAGGATGAGCTTCCTATTTGAAAATGCTTAACAATCATATCTGCAAAGCTCCATTAGCCATGCAAAGTGGCATAGTCACAGGTTCCAGGGGTTAGGATGTGAACATCTTTGGGGGCCATTATTCTGTCTAACACAGTCACTCTCACATGGACTCACGAATTATGTAATACATTTTTGGTGTGTTCTTTTAATAGACCATTTTTCAGAGCAGTTTTGGGTTGGAAGAGGATTGGCCAAGATAGCAGAGTAGAAAGACCCTGAGATCACCTCTCATGAGCACACAAAAACACACAACAACTAATTGCAGAACAATCACTGATGAAAAAGACTGCACCTACCAAAAAAGATCTTCTACAGCTAAAGACATAAAGCAGGGACCACAGTGAGACAGGTAGGAGGGGTGGACTCATGATATAACCAAGTCCCATAGCCCTAGGTGGGCAACCCACAAACTGGAAAATAATTATACAGCAGAGGTTGTCCCACAGGAGTGAGAGTTCTGTTGGGCTCACCAGCCCAGGGATCCTGCACTGGAAAAATGAGCCCCCAGAGGATTTGGTGTTGAAGGTCAGTGGGGCTTAATTTCAGGAGCCCCACAGGACTGGGGGAAATAGAGACTTCATTCTTAAAAGGTACACATAAAATCTCACACCAGGACCCAGGGTAAAAGCAGTAATTTGATAGGATCCAGGGCCAGGCCTACCTGCTGGTCTTGGAGAATCTCCCGGATAGGCAGGGGTGGCTGAGGCTCACCCTGGGGACACAGACATTGGCAGCAGCCACACTGGGGAGCTCCTTCTACCACACGGACCTGCCTGCTGGTGGCCGCCATTTTGGGATCCTCCCTCTAGCTCATTAGTGCCAAAACCTGGCCTTACCCAACAGCCTTTAGGGTACCAGTGCTTGGACACCTCAGGTCAAACAACTAACAGGGCAGGAACACAGCCCCACCCATCAGCAGACAGGCTTCCTAAAGACTTCCTGAGCCCATAGCCATCTCTTGACACTCCCCTACACATGGCCCTGCCCATCAGAGGGCCAAGACCCAGCTCCATCCACCAGTGGGCAGGTACTGACCATGCCCTCCAGGAAGCCTGTATTAGCCTCTAGACCAGCCTCAACCATCAGGGGGCAGACATGAGACACAAGAAAACCACACTCACACAACCTGTGGACACAGCCTACCCACAGCAGGCCAGACCCCACCCTGGGACAAGCCAGGCCCTGGCTGTGCCCACTAGCAGGCCAGCACAAGCTTCCCCAGACCCCATACCCAACTGTGTCAGGAACTGGTGCCCCCTGCCACCACCACCCCCGCCTCTGCCCCAGTGACCTGACACCAGCTCCAGGATTTCTGGGCCCTGCAGCAACTTCAGGACCTGGCTCTGCCTGCCAGTAATCTGGCACTAACCCCAGGACCTGGCTTTATCCACCAATGAGTTGGCACCAGCCCTGGAGTCTTCTGGACCCAGACTCTACCCATCAGTGAGCCAGGACTAGCCCCAGGGCCTCCTAGGGTTCTGCAGCCAGCCGCCTCATGACCAGGCCACACGAACTAGCAGCCAGCAACATCCACATGAGGCATGGCCTGGCAACCAACCAGGCTGGGGGTCACCCAAACCTGTAAGACCACCCACATAGTCAGCCCATCAAAACAGAAGGACCCACGCAGCCCTCTTAGGGGCAACCCCTAGAGCATATAGCTTGAGTGACAAGAGGGGAGTGTGCTGTTGTGAGGTATAGGGCATTTCCTACAGAAGGCCACTTCTCCAAGGTTGAGAAACATAACTAACCTACCACATACATAAAAATATAAATAGCAACTTAAACAAAATGAGGCAGCAGAGGACTATGTTCCAGATGAACGAACAAGATAAAACCCCAGAAGAAGAACTAAGTGAAGTGGAGACAGACAACCTACCCAAGAAAGAGTTCAGATGTAAAGATGATCAAAGAACTCGGGAGAAGAATGGATGCACAGAGCAAGAAGTTAGAAATTTTTAACAAAGAGTTAGAAAATATAAAGAACAACCAAACAGAGGTGAAGAATACAATAATAGAAATGAAAAATACACTAGAAGGAATCAACAGTAGACTAAATGATACAGAGGAACACATCAGCAAGTTGGAAGACAGAGTAGAGGAAATCACTGCCACTGAACAGAAAAAAGAAAAAAGAATGAAGAAATGAGGACAGTTTAAGAGACCTCTGGGACAACATCAAGCCCACTGATGTCTGTATTATAGGACTCCAAGGAGAAGAGAAAGAGAAAGGTGCTGAGAATATAGAAGACATAATAGCTGAAAACTTCCCTAATCTGGGAATGGAAACAGTTGCCCAAAACCAGAAAGCGCAGAGAGTCCCATACAGGATTAACATGAAGAGGAATAGAGCAAGACACAACATAACTAAAATGACAAAAATTAAAGATAAGGAGAGAATATTAAAAGCAGCAAGGGACAAAAAAAGACAACAAATAACATAAAGGGAACTCCCATAAGGCTATCAGCTGATTTTTCAGCAGAAACTCTGCAGACCAGAAGGGAGTGGCACGATATATTTAAAGTGATGACAGGGGAAAACCTACAACCAAGAATACTCTACCCAGCAAGGTTCTCCTTCAAATTTGAGGAAGAAATCAAAAGCTTTACAGACAAGCAAAAGCTAAAAGAGTTCAGAACTACCAAACCAGCTCTACAACCAATTAAAGGAAATTTTATAGGTGAAAAAGAAAAGGCCACAACTAGAAACAAGAAAATTACAAAATGAGAAAGCTCACTGGTAAAGGCAAACACACAGTAAAGCTAGGAAATCATCTACACACAAAGCTAGTAGGGAGGTTAAGACAAAAGTAGTAAAATCATCTATATCCACAATAAGCAATTAAGGGATATACAGAACAATGAGATGTAAAATATGATATCAAAAACAGTAATCATGAAGGGAGGAGAATACAAATGCAGGGTTTTAAAATGCATTTGATGTTAAAAAAAAAAACTGAAACCTGGGGATATATGTATACATACAGCTGATTCACTTTGTTATACAGCAGAAACTAACACAACACTGTAAAGCAATTATACTCCAATAAAGATGTAAAAATGAAAAAAAAGAACACATGCTAAGCCTCGGGCTCTAGACCTCTTTCATTTTCACTAGTTGCTTTGTTCTTAGCCAGCTTGCTTTGAAATTAAGAGATCAGCAACTTAAAACAATCATGTATATATATATATATATATAGAGAGAGAGAGAGAGAGAGAGAGAGAGATTACTATACAAAAACCTCACAGTAAACACAAACCAAACATCTATAATTATATATGCACACAAAAAAGAAAAAGGAATCCAAAATAACACTGAAGATAGTCATCAAATCCCAAGAGAAGAGGAAAATAAGGGGAAAAAAAGACCTACAAAAACAAATCTAAAACAATTAACAAAAAGGCAATAATGACTACATATCGATAATTACCTTAAATGTAAATGAACTAAATACTCCAACCAAAAGACACAGAGTGGCTGAATGGATACAAAAACAAGACCCATATACATGTTGCCTACAAGAGACTCACTTCAGATCTAGAGACATACACAGACTGAAAGTGAGGGAATGGAAAAGGTATTCCATGCAAATGGAAATCAACAGAAAGCCAGAGTAGCAATACTTATATCAGACAAAAGAGACTTTAAAATAAAGACTGCTACAAGAGACAAAGGACACTACATCATGATCAAGGGATCAATCCAAGAAGAAGATACAACAATTGTAAATACATATGCACCCAAGAGAGGAGCACCCAAATATATAAGGCAAATATTAATGGACATAAAGGAGAAACTGACAGTAACACAAGAATAGTAGGGGACATTAATACTCCACTTACATCAAGGAAAGATCATGCAGACAGAAAATCAGTAAGGAAGCACAGTCCTTAAATGACACATTAGACCAAATGAACTTAACTGATATATAGACAGCATTCCATCCAAAAGCAACAGAATACACACTCTTTCCAAGTGCACATGGAACATTCTCCAGGATAGATCACATGCTGGGCAACAAAACAAGCCTTGGTAAAATTGAAGAAAATTGAAATCTTATCAAGCATCTTTTACAATCACAACACTATGAGACTAGAAATCAACTACAAGAAAAAAAACTGCAGAACAGCCACAGACACATGGAGGCTAAACAATATGCCACTAAACAAGCAATGGATCAAAGAAATCAAAAAGGAAATTAAAAAATACCAAGAGAGGGGGCTTCCATGGTGACACACTGGTTAAGAATCCACCTGCCAATGCAGGGGACATGGGTTTGAGCCCTGGTCCAGGAAGATCCCACATGCTGTGGAGCAACTAAACCCCTGCGCCACAACTACTGAGGCTGTGCTCTAGAGCCCATGAGCCACAACAAGAGAAGCCACCACGATGAGAAGCCCATGCACTGCAACAAAGAGTAGCCCCCACTCACCGCAACTAGAGAAAGCCTGCGCACAGCAATGAAGACCCAACACAGTCAAAAATAAAATATATAAAATAAATAAATTTAAAAAAAATACCAACAGACAAATGAAAATGAAAACACAACAATTCAAAACCTATGGGAGGCAGCAAAAGCAGTCTAAGAGGGAAGTTTATAGCGATACAATAAAAGAAATAAAAGAAATCCAAATTGGAAAGGAAGAAGTAAAACTGTCACTGTTTGCAGATGACATGATATGACACATAGAAAATCCTAAAGATGCCACCAGAAATCTACTAGAGCTCACCAATGAATTCAGTAAAGCTGCAGGATAAAAAATTAATACACAGAAATATTTTGCATTTCTATATACTAACAACAAACTAAAAGAAATAGAAATTAAGGAAACAATCCCATTTACCACTGCATCCAAAGGAATAAAATACCTAGGAATAAACCTACCTAAGGAGGCAAAAGACCTGTACACAGAAAACTATAAGATGCTGATGAAAGAAACCGAATCTGACACAAACAGGTGGAAAGATATACCATGTTCTTGGATTGGAAGAATCAATATTGTCAAAATGATTATTCTACCCAAGGCAATCTATAGATTCAATGCATCCCCTATCAAATTACCATTGGCATTTCTCACAGAACTAGAACAAAAAATCTTAAAATTTGTATGGCGACACAAAAGACACCAAATAGCCAAAGCAATCTTGAGAAAGAAAAACAGAGCTGGAGGAAATCAGGCTCCCTGACTTCAGACTATACTACAAAGCTGCAGTCATCAAAACAGTGTGGTACTGGCACTAAAACAAACATACAGGTCAATGGAACAGGATAGAAAGCCCAGAAATAAAACCATGCACCTATGGTCAATTAATCGACAACAAAGGAGGCAAGACTATCCAATGGGAGAAAGACAGTCTCTTCAATAAATGGTGTTGGGAAAACTGGACAGCTACATGTTAAAAAAAGTGAAATTAGAATATTCTTTAACACCATACACAAAAATAAACTCAAAATGGATTAAAGACCCAAATGTAAGACTGGATACTATAAAACACCTAGAGGAAAACATAAGCAGAACACTCTTTGACATAAATCGCAGCAATATTTTTTTGGATCTATCTCCTAGAATAATGGAAATCAAAGCAAAAATAAACAAATGGGACCTAATTAAACTTAAAAGCTTTGGCACAGCAAAGGAAACTGTCAACAAAATGAAAAGACAACCTACTAAATGGGAGAAAGTATTTGCAAATGATATGATCAATAAGGGATTAATATCCAGCATATATAAATGGCTCATACAACTCAACATCAAAAAAAAACAAACAACCTGATTAAGAAATGGGCAGAAGACCTAAACAGACATTTTTTGAAAGAGGAACTGCAGATGGCCAACAGACACATGAAAAGATGCTCAACACTGCTAATCATCAGGGAAATGCAAATCAAAACCACAATAAGATATCACTTCACACCTGTCAGAATGGCTATCATCAAAAAGAAAACAAATAACAAATGTTGGCAAGGATGTGGAGAAAAGAGAACACTCATATGCTGTTGGTGGGAATGTAAACTAGTGCAGCCACTGTGAAAACAGCATGAAGGTTTCTCAAAAAACTAAAAATAGAACCACCATATGACCCAGCAATTCCACTCCTGGGTATATATCCAAAAAAACACAAAAACAGTAATTCAAAAAAAGATACACACACCCCAATGTTCACAGCAGCATTATTTATAATTGCTAAGATACGGAAGCAACCTAAGCATCCATCAATGGATGAATGGATAAAGAAGATGTGGTGTGCGTATATATACACACACACATATACAATGGAATATTACTCAGCTATAAAAAAGAATGAAATTTTGCCATCTGCAGCAACATGGATGGACTTGGAAGGCATTATGCTGACTGAAATGTCAGACAAAGACAAATACTGTATGCTATCACTTATATGTGGAATTTAAAAAATACAACAAACTAGTGAATATAACAAAAAAAGAAGCAGACTCAAAGAGAAGCAACTAGTGGATACCAGTGGGGAGTAGGGGAGAGGCACTACAGGGGTGGGGGAGTAAGAGGTGCAAACTATTAGGTATAAAATAGGCTACAAGGATATACAACACGGGTAATATAGCCAGTATTTTATAACTATAAATGGAGTATAACCTTTGAATATTGTGAATCACTATATCGTACACCTGTAACTTATATAATACCGTACAGCAACTATACATCAATAAAACATGCACACACACGCAAAGGAAATAGAGCAGTTTGGGGTTCACAGCAAAATTGAACAGAAAGTACAGACTTCCCAGATACCCCCATACCCACCCACGCACAGTCTCCCCCACCATCAACATCCCTTACCAGAGTGGTTCATTTGTTACAGGTGATGAACCAACATTGACACATCATTGCCACGTAAAGTCCAAAGTTTACATTAGGGTTCACTCTTGGTGTTGTACATTCTATGGGTTTGGACAAATGTATAATGACAAGTATCTATCATTGCAGTATCAAACAGTAATTTCACTGCCCTAAAAATCCTCTGTCCTCTGCCTATTCATCTCCCCCAACATCTGACAACCACTTATCTTTTTTTTCAATTTAAAGACTATTTCTTTAGAGCATTTTAGTTTCACAGCAAAATTGAGAGGAACATACAGAGATTTCACATATACTCCCTGCTTGTATCCATCACTATGGTATCATACAAAGTAGTTCCACTGCCCTAAAAACCCTATGTGTCCTACCTATTCATCCCTCTCCCCTCCCTCAGCCCCTGGCAACCACTTTTTTTTTTTTTTTTTTTTAACTGTCGTCACAGTTTTGCCTTTTCCAGAATGTCACATGGCTGGAATCACATACTATGTAACCTTTTCAAATTGGTTTCTTCCACTTAGTAATATACAGCTAAGTTTCTTCCATGTCTATTCTTGGCTTGCTAGCCCATTTCTTTTTAGTTCTGAATAATATTCCATGGTATGGGTGTACCACATGTAATACATTTTTAGTCATATTGTTTATATAGACAGGGGCCTCACACAACCAAGGAGGCTGCCCTACCCTGAGGCCTCAAGAAAAATTTAAATTCTGTCCAGTATACTCCTTTTAGATAGGCAAAGAATTTACATGACAAAGTAGATTTTATGAGGTTTTTGAAAGACATAAAGAAAATGTGTTAAGTGCCCAGTACAGAAAGTGCAATGAGTAGACTAGTAGACTTCTATCAATATTATTGTTACTGTTATTATGATGGTAACAATGAAAGACTTCAATCCCAGAAGTTAAAATAAAAGCTTTCATTCTTAAGATAAAAGTTGACTATTAAAAGTATATCTAGGATGAATTAAACTTAGATTGTGTTTTGCCATTTACCAAGCTCTTTCACATACATGAAACTTATCTCACCTTTATAGCAATTCTGTGATGCAGGCATTATTTTCATTCCTGATTTTCAGATGATGAAACTGAGTCTGAGAGACTCAGTTGTTTCACCTTTTATAATTTGCAAAGTTGCCACCTGAACCCATGTCAAATCTGGTATACTTTGCATTATAAAATAATTCCACTCTCTAAGGTTCCAAATGGTCAGGTTTTTATTATATAAATCAGTAATTTTCAAAGTGTGATTCCTGGACCAGCAGCATCAGCATCACCTGTTGATGCAAATTCTTGAGCCCTATGCCTGACCTACAGAGGGTCAGGCTGAGCAATCTGAGTTTTTTTATTAGCCCTCCATTTTATTCTGATGTACGCTGAAGTCTGAGAACCACCGATCTAAGACACTGCTCTTTTCTTCTAACTGCTAACAATCCCAAGGTTAAAGAGAAATAAGATATCGCCACACAAAGGCATTTAAGCAATGATTTAATGATTAAAGTAACAGTTTTATTCAAGAGAAATCTGAGACAGCAAACTCACTGAAACTTTGTTCACTCTCTAATTATTTGGATTTTTCATCTTAACAAAAGCACAACATATTCCATCTATGTAGGGAAGAGAGAAGTCAAAACATGGGGGGTTTGGATTGAGTTTCAGCAGGGCAGAAGTAGGATAATCATGATGGTTTCCAAGGTTTCATCTCCTCCTGTATTATCTACAATTGCTTAAGCAGGGCTTTGAAAGATTAGAATAGATCATATCTTTGGAGAACACTTAACTGCAAAAGGCCAGGATGATGAAATTAAGTCCTCTCACAGTTGGAACAAAGACAAATTGGATGTGGCATGTCATAGGCTGAGATGGGCAAAGGGAGAGCTGACATTTCATATTTTACGGATACTGCTTACTGATAATTCTCCCCATTATTTCTAGATCTGGGAGAAGAGGGCAAAGGTGCTCTTTCTGATTTATCATCTAAATATGTCCAGATGGCTTGGATCAACATCCAGGAGCAATTTGGGAGGGCAAAGATTTCTGCCAGCTTCCGCCCCACAAGTCTTGACAGTCACTGTGCATTATCAGAACCAAGGGATCAGTCCAGCTTTGAAGAAGGCCCTGGCAGAAGACCTGGGAAAAAAGCATCCCTGAGCATGCAGTCTGTTTCAAGTCTATCAGAGACACAAGCATTTCAAAGGAGATTTAGGAGAGGAGGTGAAGCCAGTGGTGCTTTCATCAGAAGCCAAAATCTGAGGGGGGGCGCTGGTCTCCCGCTCAGCCCTAGGCCTTCCTAGCTGCTCTAGTTTACAGGCTCTTCAAAACCCAGGGTAAACTCCAGATGAGGATGGGGCCGTCCCAACTACGCAGAGAAAGAGAGCTCTACCTTGGCAAGGGCGGAGGTCCTCAGGACCATCCTGCTGCAGGTAAAGTGAAGTATCTTTCTGGCCTGAGCCCTGCCCCTTAGAGGGCTCTGAAGAGCTGTGAAGTCTGTGTCCTGGGCACACCTGGCAGATGATTTCACACTAAAGAGGCCTTTCCTAGAGAATTACCAGAGGACAATTCTTGGTGTTACAGAAAGGCCTTCTAGCAGAGTGGAGGGAAGGAGGTGAACGTTTATTGAGCAGCAACGATGTGCCAGGCCCTTTCCATACATTAACTCATTTTATCCTTACAACAATCTTATTAAGTAGATAATTTTGTCCCCAGTTTTCAGAAATGAAAACGAGGCAGAGAAAGGTTACCTACTCAAAGGCACACAGCTTGCAAGTGACATAGCTAGAATATGAACTCAGGTCTGGCTTCAAAGTCCCTGCTCTTGTCACTACTGTGCTGTGACAGGAGAAGTGACCCAATGGGCTAATCACCTGTCTCTGAGAGGCCACCTCAGGCCTTCCTGTGTGAGCTGTGGCCCACAGATCAATGGTGATTACAGTGTATATCTCACCTGTGCCATCTTTCTTGGCCTGCAAACACACATCCTAATTACCCTGTCCAGAGAGAAGAGTCACTATGCACTTCTACTATCTCAGAGGGCACTGGAGATCAAAGGCAGCTGAGCTGGGAGTCCTTCTCATGGATGATCCGAATGTGTGCTGTCTACTCCTCTTTCTCCATCCAAACCTCCTTCCTCCAAATCACTCCCATACATCCCAGTTAAACAGAAATCCATCATCTTTTTTTTTTTTTAATCTCTTACGCAAGGGAAAAAAAAAAGGCTGAGGTGAATGAGCTTTTTATTGCAACGGTAACCAAAGAGCATTTGCTGCAATCTGCTTATTTCAGCACAATCCCCTAAGTGCTCTCTTACTTCCCCTGATCAAGCTTGATATACAATACAGTCATAATCATCAATGAGATTTCAGCCAGTTAATCATTCATTTGTGATTGCCTAAGTCATAAGAACCGTTTCCCATGAAGTTTGTTTTCCCATTTTCAAGCTGGCCAAACTAACTTCTTGTAGAAACAGACTCTTTTCCTGGGGTATATATCTATCATTCCCCATTGGAGATTTGTTTAACTATTACAGAATAGTGAAGTTATTACCTAATACTTCAGTTTGTATTTGTCACCTACAATAATATCCTTCCCTTAATAATCTATATGCCAGGACAATTCCATGATAGAATCCAGTCCCCTACGGCAGGGTTCCTGCACAGCACTAACCCAGGGTACCGCTTACCAGGCAGAGCAAACAATTTGGAATGGAAAGGGGGTGGTGGGCATTTGTAGGCAGCCCAGTGTGTTCTGTCATGGCCTAGATGTAGGAACACTTACCCTCATCTGTATGAAAGCTGATTTTACTGCGACCATTTGGCCAAATAAATACACTTTATGAATTTCTCCTAAGGAAATAAAGGTATGCATACACTGCAAGGGTGGGGATCAGTCTCCAGGGTATAGTATACTTATTAATAAACATTATATGAGACTCTGTCATCGATAGGTAGAATATCCGGTGCTGGGAAATAAAGAGTAAAAGTAGACGTTGCCATTCTGCCATCACTTCCCACTCCTTCAACTCTGGCTTCAGCAAGTTAGGAATCCTGTTTCCCAAGAGACCAAGACAAGGCAAGAAGTCACCATCCTAGCAGGAGTAATCGACCCCGAGTATCAGAAGGAAGGGTTGCTCTTACACAATAGGAGGAGGAAGGAATATGTTTGGTATCCCCATGACCCACTGGAGAATCTTTTAGTATTTCTTTGCCAAATTTTATTTATTTATTTATTTATTTTTTGCGGTATGCGGGCCTCTCACTGTTGTGGCCTCTCCCGTTGCGGAGCACAGGCTCTGGACACGCAGGCTCAGCGGCCATGGCTCATGGGCCCAGCCGCTCCGCGGCATGTGGGATCTTCCCAGACCGGGGCACGAACCCATGTCCCCTGCATCGGCAGGCGGACTCTTAACCACTGCGCCACCAGGGAAGCCCTCTTTGCCAAATTTTAAAAGAAAATGGATAAGTGCAGCAGCCACAGTGAAAGAAGGGCATGACTGAAAGCTTTTAAAGAAGCAGATAAATTCCCAAATCGCCTTCTCTATACTACACCCATGAGTAATTGCCTCTCACAGCCAGCAGAATTATTCTACGGAGAGGGTAAACAGAAGAACGCTTGACTGAGGGATACTAGACACAATTGAGATACAAAAAACGTGAAGAAACAGGAAGATTGATTGAATGTGTGCCTATTAAATATTGAGAGACCCACCCAATTCTCGTTTTAGAACACTAGGAGCCAAGCCCTGACTTTCTTTTTTTTTTTAATTAATTAATTTATTTATTTATTTATTTTTGGCTGTGTTGGGTCTTTGTTGCTGTGCACGGGCTTCCTCTAGTTGCAGCAAGCAGGGGCTACTCTTCATTGTGGTGTGCAGGCTTCTCATTGCAGTGGCTTCTCTTGTTGCGGAGCATGGGCTCTAGGCGCGTGGGCTTCAGTAGTTGCGGCACGCGGGCTCAGTAATTGTGGCTCATGGGCTCTAGAATGCAGGCTCAGTAGTTGTGGTGCATGGGCTTAGTTGCTCCGAGGCATGTGGGATCTTCCCGGACCAGGGCTCAAACCCGTGTCCCCTGCATTGGCAGGCGGATTCTTAACCACTGTGCCACCAGGGAAGTCCCAAGCCCTGACTTTCTACACAAGATTTTGGAAGACTCTTCTCTGTGGGAGCTGACCAGCCCATGTGGAAAGACCTAAAGAAAACTACATGGCACTTTTCCCAAAAAATGGCCCACCCAGGTCACCCTACAGGGAGTTCACGGTTGGCAAGCTCACCAGGCCTCTAAAAATGAACATTTAATCAAGGAGACATTTGAGAAAAAACTCTAATATGAAAGACAGAGAGCAAAACAAATAGATGAAATGATTTTAGATATATGTGCGAAGTATAAAACTTCGAAAATCAAAACAGGAATATATCTATAATTAATATCCTCAGATATAAGAGAATATATGTATCTCTGGGGAAAAAAAACAGGGTGCCATGAAAAATTAAACAGAGAACCAAAAAAACAGCTCTTGGAAATTAAAAATGTGATGGAAGAAATGAAATACTTAGTAGAAGAGTTAAGTGATAAAGAAACATCTCAGAAAATGTATGAGGGGCTTCCCTGGTGGCACAGTGGTTAAGAATCCGCCTGCCAATGCAGGGGACACGGATTCGAGCCCTGGTCCGGGAAGATCCCACATGCCGCGGAGCAACTAAGCCCATGCGCCACAACTACTGAGCCTGCGCTCTAGAGCCCGCGAGCCACAACCACTGAGCCCGTGTTCCACAACAAGAGAAGCCATTGCAATGAGAAGCATGCATGCCACAACGAAGAGTAGCCCCCGCTCACCACAACTGCATGCAGCAACGAAGCTGCATGCAGCAACGAAGCTGCATGCAGCAACGAAGACCCAATGCAGACAAAACTAAAAACAAACAAATAAATAAGAAAATATATGAAAGATACAAAGAAAAAATATGCTGCTGGAGGATAAAATATGCATACAAAAGCTGGATTAAAAAAAACTTTAAAGTATATTTTAAAACGGAGAAATATAATACTGAATACTTTTTCAAAGTGAAATATCAATCTACCTTCCGTAAAACTGTACGTAAAAGTTCCCTTAGGTCACATCCTCATCAATAACTATTTTTCCTTTAGAAGTTTGTTATAATTCATTGTAAATCTTTCTGAAGCTGATATCTTCTTGAGAAAAGTTTTAAGACAACAATTTAATTATAATAATATACAGTATATATGTAATAAAGCAATATATAGGACATATGATATAACATATGTAATATGTATATTCTATCTATATGTATCTAATCTATTCAATCAATTCACTATATTTCAGCTAACCCCTTTTATCCCATCTTCCAGAGGTACCAACCATGGAGCCTTTTGAAGATTCTGCAGTATAAATTAAGTTGGTTCCCTGATTCCCATCCACTGCCCTTCACCCCATCCTAGATTTGGCTTTCTCAGTTCTACCAAGTAATTTGCCACTTACCATCTACTTTCCAGATTTAAAACTTGCATTGATATTGTCTTATCTTCTCTTTTCCCCATCTCTATGGATTTTTGAAAAGCTTTAGTTGGGTTTTGAAAGAAAATAAAATTGGACTTATGTATTAACTCTACTGTCTTTACTAGGAAATGTGACTTTAAAAAAAAATGAAAATGCAGATTCTATGACTAAACAGTTTTGCTCCTAGGTAAACTCTTGACATGTGTACCAGGAGAGATGTGCAGAAATATTTACAGTAGCATTGGCATAATGGCAAAAATCCAGAAGTAACTCATGAATGAATCTTGGAAACACAATGGTTAGTTTTAAAAAACTGCAAAAGAATGTGAATAGTATGAAATATATTTAGTCAGTTCAAACAACATTAAAGAAAATCGAAGTAGTAGTTAGCCTTGGTTGGGGAGAGACAGAGTTGAAATTGGGGATGAAGATGAGGAGCTTCAACAGTACTGGTGATTGTTAGAATACCCCAGGAGCAAACTCTGATGCAAGAATTTGGGTGTAATTACAGTTGACCCTTGAACAACATGAGTTTGAACTGTGTGGGTCCACTTACACATGGATCTTTCTCCACAGTACATATTATAGTGCTATATGATCCAAGGTTGGTTGAATCTGTGGATGTGGAACCAGGGATATGGAGGAACCGCGGATATGGAGGAACTGCAAATACGGAGTGCCAATATAAGCTATATGTGTGAATTTTTGACCGTGCAGAGAGTCTGCACCCCTAACCCTGTGTTGTTCAAGGGTCAACTGTAGCTTATTTGGGAGACTATCCCAGGAAACACTGGTAAAGGAGTAGGGAAGTGAGATGGGAAAGGAAAGTAGGAAGTTATAAAGGGTGAGTTAATAAGCAGATTATTGCCATGAACAACCAAGGCTCAGTTTCACTGGGACCTCTTGGAGACTGTATAGAATATATCTCAAGGTCATCCTACCTGAGGGGCAAGGAAGCTTAGATATTTATTTACCACCTCCGTCCATTATTAGTTGAGGGCTGCTCCTGGTGGCCTTGATCCTCTGGCACATCCAGCATACCATATTTGCAGGGGCTAAGCATATTTCTGTGACCAGAAGAAAGCCTGAAGGCAAAGCACCTCAGGTGCTTACAGCAGATGCCATTAGTGCTTTTCAGGAATAGTGAGCACTAATGGGATAGGCCTGCTGCAGTACCACTCTACTTTTTAAACTAGAAGGGGCTAAAATGGGATTTATTTGGTTACTGTTTGTACTATATATGTGAAATGTATTTTCATATCAGTGCTAATCTTAATAAAAATATTAAGTAAACGTACATGTTTCTTGAATTCCCATTTTATTCTTTGCAAAATGTTCTGTTAGAAATGTGGACTTTATAGTATGTGTTCATTCTTCATTTTCACTGACCTTCTGCTCACATGCAGCAACAGGACCACAGACTCCCTGGTGTCATTGGGCCCTAAATCATTTTTTGAACAAATGAGCCTTTCACTGCAGGAGGGATTTTGTGATTAGATTTAAATATGGCCATTTATATAGCAGCAGGAACTGATTTGCAAGAACTCTTTAGACAGTATATTTTAGGAAAACATCATGGTGTGAAATTCAATTCAACTTATGTGTTTGGTTTTTTATTATATGGATCATTTTTACATAGTAAGATTTTGGCATTTGGGGTCTCAGAGGTCATACGCCTTGGGCTAAGACAACTTTTTGGATTATAATTAATTCAAACCCCAATTATGCTCTTCCAAGCAGGAATGGTTCTATAAAGTCCTAGTTTCTGTGGCCAGCATGTTACAGTTTAGTTTATTTAATATATTAAGCCAAATGCACTATAGGCTGTGCTTATGGAGCAGGGTCATTCAATTGACCAAGGCAACTAGAGCAGACAACTGGACACTTTACAGAACAATACACTGCAGTTGGACTCAAGAAGGAAACTCACTAATTTGTACCTGGTTACACAAATAGGTTGAAAGTGACTGAATTGATTTTAGAGAATTGTCTTTGACCACTCAAAATCAATGGAGCCAACTGCTCTGTATGAAGTAAGCTAAATAAACAGATAACAAATGTTTACTGATTAAATTACCCCTTTAATCCATCAGCTTTAAAAAAAAAAACTTTGAAAATAAATTTCAAAAACAAAATCTCAATGCCTACAATGACATACATATCTGTACTCCTTGATACAAAGTTTGAGTTAATCCTTTGTTAACAACTACCTCTAAGGCAGCTGAAGGGTAATAAAAACACTCCTTACAAAGGAAATGACAATCCACTAGCTTGAAGGGCCCTTAATTTTTCTCTGAACAAGATCAGGCTCATCACTCTACTTCTGAAGATCTCTATTTACATTGACAAACCAATCAGAATCCATGAAATGAGCTGTTTCAAAACAGCTCACAAGGGCTAACTCTACACAGATAAGCAGAATAGAGGAGTTGGTAACATGAAAATGTTTTATGGGACATTTCTAACAGGAAAGTAGAATGCATTGCAGATCCCTTTAATTTTACAAATTTATCTCACGGCCTACTTGGTGAGGCAGATCAATTTGGTATTCCCTTTGTAACTGTAAACATTTCCATTTAACAGTCATTAGCTTAATCATCTCTTAAAATGAATTAATCATTAGCATTTGAAGATTGTTTTTATTCTTCTTCATACAAAAGCCCATTAAATGAATGGATAGATGGATAACTATAATTTAAACTGGAAATTTTGACTGATGCAACAATATACAAAAACACATTTCAAAGTGAGCTGTTAGAACACAGAGACTAAATTTCAACACAGATATAAAAAAATGATGGCAATTGAGAATTTTTTTTTTTTTTTTTTTTTTTTGCGGTACGAGGGCCTCTCACTGTTGCGGCCTCTCCCGTTGCAGAGCACAGGCTCCGGACGCGCAGGCTCAGCGGCCATGGCTCACGGGCCCAGCCGCTCCGCGGCATGTGGGATCTTCCCGGACCGGGGCACGAACCCGTGTCCCCTGCATCGGCAGGCGGACTCTCAACCACTGCACCACCAGGGAAGCCCGAGAAAATTTTTTGAGGAATACTTCATTGGAAAGAGAGAAGTGCTATGGGGGAACAATGATGAGGCTTGTTTGCAATGCACCTCAAGACAGTCACAGAACTCAGTAAGCATCTCCTGTACTAATCCTGTCTTTATTTAAAGTTTTGATATCTTGTTCATCATGCTTTTTTGCATTAATATTTACTTTAAAAATATTTCATTAAAATATTGTTTACCTTGACTGCTGAGTTTTTTGGCACTCTTTAATTCTGCACTCAAGGTGAGTGCCTCACTAGCTTCACAGTAATCCCAGTCCTGACTGATGGGCACAAGGTAATAACGTCTGACCCTCACCTGTATCTGCAAAAGCCACCTATGACAGCAGGACATAGGTGGGTGACTAGGAAGGTACTGCACTCTCCTCTAGTAATGGGTCAAAAGTATGGGAATTCCAGGGACTAGATGAAAAATAGTGGTATAAATCTGCCTGGGGTCACTTAAAAAGGTATCCTCTCCAACAGGATGGTTGACACCGAGAGAGTTGACAACGACCTAGGAGAACAGGACTTTGGGAAAACTGCTGCAAGGGAGAAGCCAAGGGGCACTGGGGTGACCAACTGAAGATGAGGCACTGCTGCATGTGGAGAGTTAGGCTGAGGGCCAGGGCAATCAGAGGGGCCACCTTTCCACCCTCCTCCCAACTGTACAACCCTAGGAGTTGAGCAAGAAGGTTTATAGCATACTCTTCCCGGAAGACTGCTGGCATGCCTGTAGCCAGGCCCTGGGATGAAGGTGGGGTGGGGAGGAGAAGTCTTAACTGAAGGAAGAGCAAAGTATTCTTTAATATATTACACAAAGCCTAAATACTAAATTAAAACTATGATTTTGATATTCAAGTGACCCTAGGACTCAATGTTGCCATGTTGCAAAACTCCAGCGGCACCATTCCCATTATAATTTATCGGAGCTGGGCTCCAGGAGACTCATTTACAAAGATTACAATGCAAATGGTACCCCCGAGAATTGTGCAACTTGGAGGACCCGACAGAACATTTTATTACTTGAATGGTCAGAAAAATCATGGGACTGCATAGGTTTTTATACAGGCACAAGAAAAACTCCCAGTGAAAGTTAGAGACAAAAATGAATTTGCATTTTAAACTCCATAAATTATGCTTATTCCACTTAACCGTTACAGAAGGATGGATGGGGGGAGAATGAAATGAATTTAAAAAATAGATAGTAAAAGGAAATTTAAGTTACTGAAGAGAGTGATTCTGTTTAAATTAATCTGTTTCCTTAACAGTGAGTTGATTTAAGAAGAAAATTCCTGTTGAAAAGGGTAGAAACATTCATTGGGGGCAAATTTCAATGTCTGATTGACTGATGTTATTTAGAGACTTTATCTGTATTTCAAAGGTTGTTCTCCCATATAGATGAGCTAGCTGAAAAGAGAATACTGTGCCCTGATGACCTTGGGAAATACCATACCCATCTGGTACAGCTGTCATCTACCGTCTTGTTTGCTATTCTAGTCTCTGATAGCAGCAGGGTGTTCCCACATATCTGTGGTTATCTTTTCTCCAATCTCATTTTCACCATCTTATTTTCAGTCCTCATTTCTCACCAAGATCACAGTAATATTTAATTAGCCTTCTCTTCCAGATGTGTGCCTCAGATCTTTTCCATATTTTGTGCCAAATGAAGCCTTCTAAAATATAAATCTGATCAAATGAAAATATGTGTGTAGGTATACACACACACAAACATATGTGAGTATACACATATGCATACTTATGTATTCATATATATACAAGATGTATATACATACATATACACACATGTATGTACATGGAATACATGAAAACATACATATATGTATGTGTGTGTACATACACATATACTTAAAACCAGAAGAATCACACATAAGCATTACAGTAATTATGTTCAGCTGGTAGGATTATGAGTCCTTGATTAAATTTTTCTTTATGCTTTTTTACATTTTCTAAGTTACTGCATTGACTGTTCATT
This sequence comes from Delphinapterus leucas, assembly GCF_059928025.1. Taxonomy (NCBI): domain Eukaryota; kingdom Metazoa; phylum Chordata; class Mammalia; order Artiodactyla; family Monodontidae; genus Delphinapterus; species Delphinapterus leucas. The sequence goes on from NC_143133.1 coordinate 21,900,111, forward strand.
AATATAATTTTTTAAAATTTCTTAATGATATAGAGAACATTTAATGAAATGAGAAAATTTTAAATAGTTGTTAATTTTTGAAGTGTTTACGAAATAGTATATATAGTATGAACCCATCTATCTGTGTAAAATGTATATTTTATACACAGTAAGTCCCCTACATATGAACCAGTTCTGTTCCAAGAGAGTGTCTGTAAGTCCAATAAAGTTAGCCTAGGTACCCAACTAACACAATCGGCTATACAGTACTGTACTGTAATAGGTTTATAATACTTTCCACACGAATAATACCTAAAAAAAAAATAAACACAAAAATAAAGAAAACATTTTTAATCTTACAGTATAGTACCTTAAAAAGTACAGTAGTAGAGTACAACAGCTGGCATACAGGGGCTGGCACTGAGTGAACAGGAAAGAAGAGTTATTGACTGGAGGAGGGAGAAGACGTGGGAGATGGTAGAGCTGAAGGATCGTCAGCAACATGAGACGGAGGGCAAGCTGCAATTTCACTCACGCCTGACGTGGATGGCACAGGTTCTGGTTCCTTGCTGGATTCAATTCTATCTACCCACCTGAGAAAACGATCCAGTGATGTCTGGGTAGTAGCTCTTTTTATCTCATCATAGATGACATGGTAGCACTGGATTGCATTCTGAACGGCTGCTGCAAACTTTGTGTACCATTCTATGTTCAGGTCCTGTGCCTCAAAAACGAACAGTGCCTCCTCAAATAGCACCAACTTACGTGACTGGACACATGAACGCATATTCTTATCTTTGAAAGTTCACAACTTGAAGGTTTGTATGTAGGGGACTTACTGTAAATGAATGGTGTGTGTATATACATATATATATCTATAAACACATACAGATTTACCTGTAAATGCTAGCACTGATTACCTTGGGAGATGATACCTTGAGCAATTTTTACTTCTCTTTGTGCTTAGCTATATATTCAAAATTGTCTACAGTGAGTATATATAGTCATGATAGTCTCCCCACTAAGTGTGATTCTCTGTGGCAAGGAGGTAAAGCTATATAAAAGGTATAGCAACGCCCATTGATGCTTTTCCTAAAACTGGTAACATGTTCTTTATTTCTGCAATATTACTTCTGCCAAGCCTAAAAAGTAGCACTTTGGCAACATCATTCTTTCACTCTGAGATGAAAATTCACTTCATTTCATCAAGGAGCCAAAATCCCTTGTAGTATTTTACCAACTAGATAGCTTTTGAGCCAATTATTTGCAACTAACTTTCTTTTGGAAAGCTTGCAAATGCACGCTCCTCACTTAGGCTGCAAAGTAGGCAGGGAGTCAAAATACTACACAAGGTAAACCCATGACCTTAGCGTCAGAATAGAAAGCAGTGAGGTAGAGCAGGGATCAAGATGGCAGAGTAGGATCTTGCCATCGTCCTTGCCAGAGGACGAAGAGTTCACCTCCCCCCACAAACACATCAAAAATACTTCTACATGTGAAACAATTTTCATGGAAAATTAACTGGAAACTGGCATCAGAACTCCTGTACAACCAAAGCTGCAAGAAAGATCTCCATGTAATCAGGTAGGATTGGGAAAAAAAGGCATCAAGCTGGGGCCTGTGCCCCCTGGGGGGATCTGTAAGGAACAGAAGGTCCACATGGGTGGACCCTCGCCTTGGGGAGAGAGCAGGTGGAGCCACAATCTGGGAATCCCAGTCCTAGGGTCCTACATGGAGGAGACAAGCCCCCTTGCCTGCTGGGAAATCCACTGAGACAGATAGGGCTGGAGAAGCCTAGACTCTACTCAAGAAGTGCACATGTGCTGGCTTGCTAACAGTCAGGGTAGAGAGAGCCTTGCACTGGCAGCTGATGCCTCACCGCACTTCCCAATCCAAAGGGGCAAACATCCCAGCCCTGCTCACTCCACACTACAGCCTGGCACGAGATCTGGGCAAAGACTCGGTCTAGTCACATGGAGACAGACCAGGGTGCCTGGGGAATGATCCAGGTGGAGCCATGAAGGCCACTGTCAGTGCACACATCTGGCAGCAGGTAGGGCCACAGTAGCCATTGTTAACACATGTAGGGACAGCACCACAGAGCACTTAGCAGCTAACTGCTGAATCTCAGGCAGAGAGCCCTGGGAGAGAACTCGTCTAGCTACACAGTGACAGCCCAGAGGGCCTGAGGTATTGTCTGAGTGGGGTGGCAGAAGCCACTGTCAGCACACTCAGGAGTACAGAGCAGCTCCTCTCCCATGGAGAGCTCCCTGGCACCGCCTACTCCACACCACAGCTTAGCACTAGATCTGGGGTAGACAGGTCCTGGGAGAAAACTGCCACAGAGGCAGCCCAGATCTGACGGCAGCACAGCTACCTCAATTCCTGCAGCCACAACACCCCAACCCCCAGCCCTACCCTACTCCACACAACACTTTGCACTAACTAGGTCTGGGACAAACACAAGAGAGAAAGAGATGTGACCTTGGGCTGCTTCTGAGCAGAACTGCAGATGCCTACACACATGGCGCATAGGTTCTCAGTGATCACACAGGCCTCACTGCTTCAGCAATCACCTCCTTTGAGGCAGGGCACACACTCAAGGGCAACAGAGCCTGATCAATCCCAAACTTCAAAGCTTCTACTTCAACATCTGGGGAGCAGACACTGGCCCTGACAGGGTGACAACAGCTACAGATCAGAGAGGAAGCCCCGCTTCACATCCAACACAGGCTCTAGACACTACGACACCAACCACTCCCCCTATCAAGAGGTAAGAGCCAGCACACCCTGAGGAAGGCATGGCTGGCATCCATACCAAAACCAGCCCTCACACCAAAAACATTAGACACACACAGTGTACACAGGGACTCTCCCACATAAAAACACCCCTTCAAGGCCACAGTAGATAACTGTTTTTCCTAAATTCATAGAGACAGAGAAGCTTAAGTAAAATGAAAATGGAGAGGAACTACTCCAACTAAAAAAAACCAAAGAAATCCCCTGAGAGAACAAATGAAACAGAGCTTACCAGTGTACTATACAACAAGATCAAAAAGGAGGTAATAAAAACGCTAACTGAATTTAAAAAGATTATTGACAGAAACACAGATCACTGTAACAAGGAACTAGAAACTATAAACGTGAACCAATCAAAAACAGACAATTTAATTGCAGAGATGAAAACCAATCTATAGGCACTGAATAGCAGACTAAATGACACAGAAGAATGAATAAGTGATCCAGAACAGCAGACAGAAAGACAAATGAAAAGAAATGAAAGCAACATATGAGATCTACAGGATAATATAAAATGTGTCAATCTACACATAATACGGGTTCCAGAAGGAGAGAGAGAGAAGAGAATTGAAAATGTATTTGAAGAAAATAAGGCTGAAAACTTCCCAAATCTAAAGAAGAAAACAGATATACAGGTACAGGAAGCAGAGGATCCCAAAATAGATGAACCCAAACAGACCCAGACCAAGACATATCATAATTAAAATAACAAAAGTTAAATGTAAAGAGAGGATTCTAACGGCAGCAAGAGCAAAACAAAGAATCTGTTACAAGGGAATTCCCATAAAGCTATCAGCTGATTTCTCTGCAGAAACGTTGCAGGCCAAAAAGCAGTGATATATTCAAAGTCCTGAAAGGGGAAAACCTGCGATCTAGAATACTTTACTCAGCAAGATTATCATTTAGAATAGAAGGAGAGATAAAGAATTTCTCAGTTTTTTAGCAGAAACTAAAAGAATTCAGCAATACTAAACCTATCCTAAAAGAAATATTGAAGGGTTTTCTCTAAATAGAAGAGAAGCAAAAATCTACAGAAGAGGGAAAATCACAGTAGGAATGAAGGAAATACATAAAAGGAATGAAGATCACTTAAACAAACCAGTGCATACAAAAAAAAATCAAAAAATTGTAAAAACGATTATAACTGCAATTAATAGTAAAAGGATAAGCATGAAGATGTAAAATAGGACTTCAAAGTCACAAAATGTGGGGGAAGGGAGAATAAAAATGTAGATCTTTTAGGACTTGTTTGAACTTACATGACTGTTAATTTAAAGAAAGTAGATTTAGTTACGGGTAAACATACTGGAACTCCATGGTAACCACAAATCAAAAACATAAAATAGATTCACAAAAACCAAAAAAGAAAGGAACTTAAGCATACTACAAAAGAAAGTCATCAAACCACAAAAGGAAAAACAAAAAGAAGAAAGAAATAAAGAAAAACTATAAAAACAACCAGAAAACAAGGATTAAAATGGCAATAAGTACATACCTATCAATAATTACTTCAAATGTCAATGAACTAAATGCTCTGATCAAAAGACATAGAGTGGCGGATTAGATAAACAAAAACAAGAACCTAGAATATACTGCCTACCAAAGACTCACTTCAGGGCAAAAGACACACACATAGACTGAAAGTGAGAGGATGGAAAAAGATATTTCATGCAAACATAAACAAGAAAGTGCGGGTAGCAATACTCATACAAGACAAAAAAGACTTTAAAACAAAGACCATAAAGAAAGACAAAAAGGGCATTATATAATGATAAAGGGATCCATACAAGAAGAGGATACTTGTTAACATATGTGCTCCCAATATAGGAGCACCTGAATATATAAAACAATACTAACAGACATAAAGAGAGAAATGGACAATAATACAATAATAGTAGGAGACTTTAACACCTCACTGACATCCATGGACAGATAATCCAGACAGAAAATCAATAAGGCAACAGAGGTCCTAAATGACACAACAGACTAGTTGGACTTAATTCATACCTACAGGACACTATATCCAAAAAAAACACAAAAAAACAAAAACCAAAAGCAAAAACAGAATACACATTCTTTTCAAGCACATATGGAACATTCTCTAGGATAGAGCACATACTAGGTCACAAAACAAGCCTCAACAAATGTAAGGGGACAGAAATTATTTTAAGCATCTTTTCTGATCACAACAGCATAAAACTAGAAATCAACCACAGAAAGAAAAACAGGAAAAGAATGAACACATGGAGACTAAACAACATGCTACTAAAAAAACCTATGAGTCAATGATGAAATCAAAGGAATCAGAAAATACCTTGAGACAAATGAAAACACAACCTTACAAAATTTACAGGATGAAACAAAAGCAGTTCTAAGAGGGAAGTTCATAGAGATACAGGCCTTCCTCAAGAAATAAGAAAAAACTCAAATAAACAGCCTAACCTACCACCCAAAAGAATTATAAAAAGAAGAACAAACAAAGCCTAAAGTCAGCAGAAAGAAGTAAAGAATAAAGATCAGAGAGGAAATAAATAAAATAGAGATTAAAAAATAGAAAAAATCCGTAAAACCAAGAGCTATTTTTTTGAAAAGATGAACAAAATCAACAAACCTCTAGCCAGGCTTACCAAGAAGAGAGAGGACTCAAATAAACCAAATAAGGAGAAATAACAGCTGATACCACAGAAACACAAAAAATTGTAAGAGAATAGTATGAAGAGCTGTATGCCAACAAATTAGACAACATGGTCTAATTTGGACAAGTTTCTAGAAACATACAGCCTGCCAAAACTGAGTCAAAAAGGAACAGATAATCTGAACAGACTGATCACTAGACGTGAAATAGAATCTGGAATTTAAAAAACTCCCTGCAGGGCTTCCCTGGTGGTGCAGTGGTTGAGGGTCCGCCGGCCGATGCAGGGGACATGGGTTCATGCCCCGGTCTGGGAAGATCCCACATGCCGCGGAGCGGCTGGGCCCATGAGCCATGGCCACTGAACCTGCGTGTCCGGAGCCTGTGCTCTGCAACGGGAGAGGCCGTAACAGTGAGAGGCCCGCGTACCGCAAAATAAATAAATAAATAAATATAAATAAAATAAAATAAATTAAATAAAATAAAAAACTCCCTGCAAACAAAAGTCCAGGACCGGATAGCTTCACTGGGGAATTCTACCAAGCATACAAAGAAGAACTTATACCTATCCTTCTCAAACTATTCCAAAAAACTGAAGAGGAGGGAACACTCCCAAATTCATTCTATGAGGCCACCATCACCCTGATACCAAAACCAGAGAAAGACACTACCAAAAAAGAAAATCATAGGCCAGTATCTTTAATGAATATAGATGTGAGAATCCTCAACAAAATATTAGCATACCAAATCCAACAATACACAAAAAGGATCATATATCATGATCAAGTTGGATTCATTCCAGGGCTGCAACGATGGTTCAACATACACAAATTAATCAATGTGATACACCACATTAACAAAAGGAAAGACAAAAGACACATGATCATCTCAACAGATCAGAAAACGCATCTTACAGAATTCAACACCCATTCATGATAAAAACTCTCACCAAAGTGGGTATAGAGGGAACATATCTCAATATAATAAAAACCATTTAAGACAAATCCACAGCCAACATAATACTTAACAGTAAAAAGCTGAAAGCCTTCCCACTAAATTCAGGAATAAAGCAAGGAGGCCCACTCTCACCACTTCTATTCAACATAGTATTAGAAGTTCTAGCCACAGCAATCAGAGAAGAAAAATAAATAAATAAATAGATAGATAAAAAATAAAAGGTATCAAAATTGGAAGGGAAGAGGTTAAACTGTCTCTATTTGCAGATGACATGATACTCTGTACAGAGAACCCTAAAGTCTCCACATAAAAAGCAATCAGAACTAATAAATGAATTCAGCAAGGTAGCAGGATACAAGATTAATATACAGATATCTGTTGCATTTCTTTATACTAATAATGATATATCTGAAAGAGAAAATAAAAAAAAAATCCCATTTAAAATTGTGCCAAAAAAATATCTAGGAATAGAAGGAAAAAAACAGGAAAAACTAAAACTACCTAAGGAAACTTGACCAAGGAGGTGAAGGACCTAGATGCTGAGAACTATAAAACACTGATAAAGGAAAGTGAAGATGATTCAAAGAAATGGAAAGATATCCTATGCTCTTGGATTGGAAGAATTAATATTGTTAAAATGGCCATACTACCCAAGCAATCTACAGATTTAATGCAATCCTTATCAAAATACCCATGACATTTTTCATAGAACTAGAACAAATAATCCCAAAATTTATATGGAACTACAAAAGACCCAGAATTGCCAAAGCAAGTCTGAAGAAAAAGAACAAAGCTGGAGGTATAACCTTTCGAGACTTCAGACTATACTCAAAGCTACAGTAATCAAAACAGCATGGAACAGAACAGAGAACCCAGAAATAAACCCACACACCTCTACAACAAACGAAGCAAGAATATAAAATGGAGAAAAGACAGTCTCTTCAACAATTGGTGTTGGAAAAGCTGGACAGCCTCATGTAAATCAATGAAGTTAGAACACTGCCTCACACCATATACAAAAATAAACTCAAAATGGTTTAAAGACCTAAATGTAAAACATGACACCATAAAACTCCTAGGAGAAACATAGGCAAAACATTCTCTGATATATATTGTAGCAATATTTTCTTAGATCAGTCTCCCAAGGAAAATAAATAAAAGCAAAAATAAACAAATGGGACATTATCAAATTTAAAAGCTCTTGCATAGCAAAGGAAACCATAAACAAAACGAAAAGACAATCTAGAGAATGGGAGAATATCTGTAAATGATGTGACCAACAAGGGGTTAATATCTAACATATACAAACAGCTCATACAACTCAATATTGAGAAAACAAACAACCCAATCAAAAAATGGGGAGAAGACCTAAATAGATACGTTTCTAAAGAAGACATACAGATCGCCAACAGGCTCATGAAAAGATGCTCAACACTGCTAATTATTAGAGAAATGCAAATCAAAACTGCAATGAGGTATCACCTCACACAGAAGATTATACTTAGTGAAGTAAGTCAGACATGTATCAAATACTACATGATATGACACATGTGGAATCTAAAAAATAATACAACTGAGTCTATATACAAAACAGAAACAGACTCAGACATAGAAAACAAATTTATGGTTACCAAAGGGGAGAGGGAGGGTGGGAGGGACAAATTCGGAGTATGGGATTAACAGATACAAACTACTATACATAAAATAAACAACAAGGATTTACTGTATAGCACCGGGAATTACATTCAAAATCTTGTAATAACCTATAATGGAAAATAATCTGAAAAAAAACTGAATCACTATGCTGTACACCTGAAACTAACACAATATTGTAAATCAACTATACATCAATAAAAAATCTAAGAAAAAAACAGCACTGGTGTACTGTTCATTATCAAACAACCTGTTAGCTAGTCAATATTCACATCCTGTAACCCGAGTAGGAAAAAGTGACACTTCTAAAGGGGCAACAAGGGCTTTAATTAGAATACATGAACTTATTTCATTCATACTATGTATCCATTTTACGTCATCTCTACCCTCAAATCTGAAAGTAGAAGAGTAGAAGAAACAAACAGGGTAACAGACTATTACGATCAATACAATAAGTGTAAAGAAATAGGGTTATGATGATGATACTGATATGAAGGAAAGTTAGCCCAGGCAAGGAGGAAGGACATAGGCAAGTCAGGCCTATTGGAGAGGTGACACTGAGCCACTTCTTAAAGGCTGAGTGGATGTTAGGCGGTAAAAGCATGGCAAGAGGGGTGGGATTTCCATTCAGAGGAAAGAGGATGTACAAAGAGAGATGTGAGAGATGATAGCATCTGGTGAAGGAAGAGTAAATGGGGGTGAACAGGAGAGGTAAGGAATCTGGAATTTTATGCTGATAGCAATAGGGTATCAGTGAATGTTGATAGGCAAGGACAGAAAAGAAAAACATAGGCAAGGACAGGATATGGTCAAATTAGCATTTTATAAAGATATTCTCTGGATAAACTGGATTCTGGGAGAATAGAGAGAGGAAAATCATTTAGGAGATTATTGGAGTCACCTAGGTGAAAAATGGTGATTATCTGTGAATACGAAGAAAGAAGGGATATATTTAAGTGATATTAAGGAGTAAAAATTGTATTGATTTGTTGATAAAATGGAAAGCCAAGGATAAAGGAGAGGAAAGACTTTAGAATGATTCCTAGGATGGCAGTATCATTCACTGATACCAGGACATACAAGAAGAGAGAACAAGGCTGGGTGGAACATCAAGGTCCTTTCCAGTTTGTGGAGTTTGAGCTGCCAATTGAACATGCACACAGAGCAACTTGGTAAGGAATAGGTCCCTGGTAGGAGAGAGATCTGGGTTGTACCTTAAAATTTTAGAGTCACATAGACGGAAACTGAAGCCATGGGAATGGCAAAAATAGCCCAGGTAAATTGTGTGGAATAAAAAGAGATCTTAAGATGCAACCTCAAAATATAAAGTGTTGGTTGAGAAAGAGTTGCCTGTGAAAGAGCCTGAAAAGGACATTCAGAGAAGTAAGAGGAATATCAAGAAAGAATAAAGTCAAGAAAAGAAAAGCAGAAATTTCAAAAAGGGAGGAGTCAATAGTCTGGAATGCTGTAATGACATAAAATAAGGGCCAAGGGGTGTGCACTGGATTTGACAACAAAAAAATTCATCAACGAGCTTAGTAAGTAGTTTCAGTGGAGGGGTGAATATGAAAGCCCCACTGCAGCAGACTGAGGCTCTAACAGAAGATAAGAATGAGGAGACAGTATAGATTACTTTTTCAAGAAGCCTGGCTATCAGGGAAAGGAGAAAGATTGAGTAGGTTCTAGAAATGTCAATAGAAGCCAGGGAGACTTTTTTTCATTTCTTAAGATGGGAGAGACTGGATTATCTTAATGTGAAGAAGAAAAGATCCCACCTCAGCCAAATAAATAATTAAAAGGGAGATATGGAGATAGGAAAAAAAATCTTTATATGTACCAAATTATTGTAATTTCAAGCCTTGCTTCTCTTGAAACTGTATGTGTTCATCATTCTATCTCTATAATTTAGCATAGTGCTTAGGTTATAGTGGGAATTCTAATATATGTTGAATGAATAAGCGCATAAAAGAATTTATAGAAGTAAAGTAGTAACAGATAACACTGAAAAGGAGAGCACATAAATTGGGAGAATTATTGCTTGCTGTTTTATTTCCCCTGTGGAGTAATACCCAGGTCATCTGCTGAAGGCAAGGGAAGAAGACTATAGGAGAACGATTAAAGATCCAGTCACTGTCACAAATGAGGAGGGAGTTGACTGAGGTACACAAAAGTCTTGCCAGGCAGAGCAGAGGATTCAGTTGAAGCTGGAAACCGTGCATGTGTAATAGCACCTGGAACAGCACAGGAGTTATTTTATTTGCAACAGGTATTGACTGGATAGAGAATGTAAACAAACCAGGAGGGGATTCCAACTTGGGGGAAAATGGAGGCGACAATTGACTGAAGTTCTCTCCCAGCTAAGGGCTGATACTGTGGGAGAAAATGAAGGAGGTGAGAGGATGAAAAGTTGTGGCCGGAGAGCGGCATGTTAAATTTCACAGAAGGAACAACTCTAGTAGTGACAAACCACAGGTTACAGCCCTGGACCTAAGTGGATAAAGTGTAGAGGTAAAGATTATTAGAGATGAGGAGGTTAAGGTACCGTGAGGCCAGAGTGACAAGTAGCTTATCCACATGGACTCTGAGCTCACCCAGGATGATGGCAAGACACAGAGGATGATGGTGAGCCTGGTGCCATGATTTTCCGTGACAGATGGTAGATAACAACGATAGATGGGATAGATAATGATGAGGAAGTTGGCTGGAAGGTGACAGCCAAAATGGAAATGGTCTCAAAGGAAAAGATTTTCTTTAAAAAAAAAAAAAAAAAAAGCAGAAACATAATGGATGTGGGAGTGGGGAGCTGAGATAATGCACACCTATCTTCCTCTGTGGTATGAGGGGTATAGGAGTTGAGAAACCTCCCATTCAAATTGCTTGAGGGAGACTCATTATTTGGGGGAAGAGACCCAGATTAAAAAAGATAAGACAGAAGATGACGTCATAAATCCTTCATGCAACATCATTCAACTGCCACTGATGGCTGTCTTGTTATTAATGGGAATCAGCAAGTTGCACTCACCATTATTTGGTAGATACCTCCCTGTACACTGCTGTAACTCTATAGTCTTTTCGGAAGAAAATCAACCAGCCATCTCAGGTACAAGATCCTAAAACATAATTTAAAAGGTCTTAATATTTCTAAAATTTAGAGGCTTATGGTTAAAACAGAATGAAGTAAACTCTTTAGGCAAACTTTACAATTCTCCCTCATTCCCCATTCACTGCTAGGGATTGGACAGTAACCTTAAGAATTTCCTGTTGCTCTTTCCATCTGTCCCTCAAATCCTTCTCTTACATGGCCCTAATAGAGACCACTATTTTTTTCTGACATGTAAAAGTTAAATAACTTGGGACTGAATAGGAGGATTCAGAAATTCTGAAGTGGTTAGTAAATGCCTGAAAATGCTATATCCCATAAATTTTATATATATATATATATATATATATATATATATATATATATATAAATGCTCTATAAAAACTTTCTGGGCTTCCCTGGTGGTGCAGTGGTTGAGAGTCCACCTGCCGATGCAGGGGACACAGGTTCGTGCCCTGGTCTGGGAAGATCCCACATGCCGCGGAGCGGCTGGGCCCGTGAGCCATGGCCGCTGAGCCTGCGCGTCCGGAGCCTGTGCTCCGCAATGGGAGAGGCCACAACAGTGAGAGGCCCACGTACTGCAAAAAAAAAAAACAAAAAAAAAATTTCCCTTCTGCTTTACAATGGGGTAAAAGGATTTCTGTGATCTCCAGAAAGCTATTCCTTTGAAATGAGCTTGAAACATCATATTGCCCCTCCTCGTGATATCTCTGGACTTCGTGATGATACTGTTTCCCTGGTTATTATGAATCAGCTGCTTTTGCCTCTTATGAGCTATGCTGAGACCTTTAGAAGGTCATTGTACTTGGGAGAAGTAGACTTACCTGACCCATTGTTGGTGGTTCAAGGCAGCCTTCTTAGAGCACTCAGTGACCAAGCTGTGACCTGAAGCAACAGAAAGCAAGCACATTTAACAGACTGAGGACTACAAGAAGTTTGATATATTTAGATTTTAGAGTACACAGTAAGGAATGGCAGGAGACTTGAGATATAAGTAGGGGCTTCAGAAGCCACGTTAAGGAATGTGGTTTGTACTTTCTGTTGGAGGAGTGGGATAGGTATGAGCAGGAGTTTCTGCTGATTTCCACTTCTTCCATACCACTCAGTGGCTGATGCAGACCGCGGAGTCCACACAGAGAGTACAACTCTACCTCCACAGCATCTGCAACCCCCCCAAACACACGCCTAATCCACCCACTTTCCCAAGCTGCAGGACCTTAAATCTTCAAGTATTATCAAACAAGAAAATAAAGGACTGGGTCTGCCCTCAGCTATTAGTCCAACTGTATCATCAGTACGAGAGGTCTGTAAGGGAAACTGGTCCATAGGTTCTGTACAACCTTTTCTAGATGGGGTCCAGGTAAGTGATAAGAATTGGGGAGTTACAGAGTTCAGAAGCTGCAGAAGGAAAAGTGTAATGTTAAAAATTTGATCTAATCATTTAAAAAAACTCCAATGATGCCACAATGCAGAGATAACAGGGATTCCTTACCGACTTTAAATTAGGTTACTGCCACTGATAAATGGAAGACTGAAAGTTTAACATGTCCATTCTGTTAGCAGGTTTGCATGAGACCAAGTGCTATTTGCTTTCATCTGATCCTATTCTGCTCTTCCTGGGAAGCTCAAGGTGGCCACGAGAAAAAGGGCACTGTTAGGTGAACAATGGTAAGAAGCCATTCTAGTTTCCTCCTTCCCACCTTCCTGAGTCAGGCACTTTTACTTCCATTGCTGTGAGATCATAGAGAGAAAAGTTGTATTCCCAGAGGGGTCTAAAGTATCATGCTAACCTTAACAGGCAAATCCAAGTCATACCTAGTCCCAAGTTAATCACTAGTGCAAATCAAAAAATACCTAAATAAATAAATTTCAGGTGACTTTCTAATAAACAATAGAAAGACATAGATTTCCCTTCTCAAATATCAAAGTTGTTTGGGACCTGGGATACTTCTAAAAATTTATTATTGAGATTGATTTTCTTTTTCAGGGAACAAGAAGAGAAACAAAGGTTTATTGAGTACTTGATGTCTATCAGTTGCTCAGGCTCATGCTTTATATAATTTTTATATTGATCATATACCTTGATCATATCACTCACTCTGAGCCTCAGTTCCTCATCTATAAAATGAGAATAATTATTAATTATTAGTAATGCTTTAGGCTCACAGAGATTGAGTGATATGATCGAGGTCCTATACAGTATATAATGCGTTTTGCAGGCAGTACTGAAACCAAGTCTTTTTGTTTCTAAAACACATGTTCTTTTTACTGCACTACACTTCTATTCCAGTGACCAGATACATCTATTTTTTCTAATCTAGAAAAAAAAAGATTGGATCCATTATCCATGGTCTTCTAAATTCACAAATCACCATAAGTAGTGGATTACCTGAGAGACTATTTAAACCCTGGCTCTAGAGTAACCATAAACTTTTCTTCTCTTCTCCAAGTTGAAAGTACACTAGGGTGATGGTTCCCAAATAATGAGGTTTTCATTATCTTTGGCAAAAGAGAGAAGTACAAAGATAAGGTAGTCAATTTTTTTCATATGTAAAGGACTTCCCATTATTCTCAAATTATGATCTCTCTTTCCTGGCCCACCCACTTTCTCCCTCTCTTTCTGTGTGTGTGTGTGTATGTCTGTGTGCATATTTGGATGTATTTTCCTTTTTAAATGAAATAACGGATTTGGTCGAAGGTAGTTTACTGTTTAATATGCTTGAGAAAATAAAAAGTGGGCAACTCCTCTGAAAGAGTGTGCCCAATAGATATCAAAATTTTAAAAACGTGGACTTCCCTGGTGGTCCAGTGGTTAAGAATCTGCCTTCCAATGCAGGGGAACGTGGGTGCGATCCCTCATTGGGGAACTAAGATCCCACATGCCGCGGGGCAACTAAACCCGCACACTCTAGAGCCCACGTGTTGCAACTACTGAGCCCGCACTCTCTGGAGCCCACACACCACAACTAGAGAGCCCATATGCCACAACTACTGAGCCCGCACACTGCAACTACTGAGCCCACACGCTCTAGAGCCCGGAAGCCACAGTTAGAGAGAGAAGCCCACGCAGCACAATAAAAGATCTCACATGCCACAAAGAAGATCCTGCATGCTGCAACAAAGACCCAATGCAGCCAAATAAACAAATAAATAGATAAATATTTCTTTAAAAATTTTAAAAACTTTATTCTATTTCCCAATGTCCTGTTCAAATCTGTTAGATACGTCCCTCCCCTGACCCTGAATGAAATCTTGGGCATGCTCTATAGTTTCTCTACTGAGCTTTAGTTAATAAGAGGTTTTCTGGTCACATTCATGCACAATAATAGTCTCTTTTTAATAATGAGTATGTTCGGGCTCACTAATAATCAAAACTGCACACTTCACACTAAGTTAATGTTTTTTCCCGCACCAGCTAGGGCATGCTCCAGGTTGGAAGCCTGCAGTGGGGGCAGGGACAGATACAGTGACCTCCTTCTCTCTTCACCTTTCTAGCTACCCTCTATACGCCCAACCCACCCAACACACACATTGAGTTTTGGCTTAGGACAGCACCAGGTTTGGGGATGAGAGGGAGTGAGAGTAAAACAAAGGAATGGTTTTAGTTAATGGCATAGCTGACATCTGGCTTTTGTTTTTTCTGCACGTGGCACATGTTTAAAGATGTTCTTTCTCTTATGGGAGTTGTCATGTTATCCAGCCACATTGCTACCTCTTGAATTTTTTCTCAGTGGCCTATCACCATTCAAGACCAAAACAAAAATATAATGGGTCCCTATTGTGTGTCACACACTGTACCAGGTGCCAGGATATTTACCCAAAGCCCTGGCTACCCAAAAACACAATGCAAAAGGACGTATTAGAAAAATAAATATTCAGTATCAATATCCTATTAACCTTAACTTTTCAGCTGTGTTTGGTCATGAAGTCTTACTTTACAAGGTAATTGCTATTGTAAAAAAGGGATACGTCATTAATAGTCTCACTTCCCAGATGTTATTTGATATGTGCTCTAAATTATGTTACATTCAACACAGTGTGCACTTTGAACTTGTAAGCGGAAAAACTATCTGCAGACAATATGCATTCTAATCCTTGAAATAAATGTGCCCACAATCATGGTTTAAGACACAGTAGGTATGCTTATCATGCTTTAATGCAGCTGAATTTCAGGAGAGGAGCTAAGAAATTTATAGAAACTAGAGAAACTATGATGGTTTGGCATTAATGTAGTTAAGTGACCTCTTGAACTTTAAACTTCCACATCACAGTATGAAGTTGGTTCTAAGATAAGAAATAGCATAAATTCTCTCCTAAGGACAGCCCTGAATCTCTGAATGCCTAGAGGCTCAATCAGCTGGAGACCATGGCGTTCGACGGTACTTGGAAGATAGACCGAAACGAGAACTATGAAAAGTTCATGGAAAAAATGGGTAAGGGCTTAATACTTTAATGGCTTGTTCTTTTGTTTCTCACAGACATCTTTCTAACTCCTTCTAAACCTTAAGGCTTAGAGAATGACACCTGCTGTGGAGGTGCGGCTCAGGAATGGTTGATGGTTCAGAGTAGCAAAAACCATATTCCCACTTCTTACATTGGAAGGAATACACTGCCTCACCACTGGAAGAAAAGATTCTTGGGTGCTATTCTCTGAAACACAAAAAACACCCAGATACGTTTCATTCACATTAACTGCTGATTGAAAATTGACAGTTTTTTTGTTTGGAAAGTAAAATATGGCAGTGTGTAATGATAACTTCCAGACTTTAAAACATTAAATTCTAGGGAATGGAAAAGCAAAGTCCATAAAATAAAGCAATGAAAATGAGTTCTATCAAAAGTCACAGCTCTGAATAAATGAGACTTAATTCTCGACATAATAAATTTGACTGTAATGTTTGCTAATTTTCTCATTTTTTAGACAGTTGGAAATGCCACAAAAAACAAAGAGAATTATGAAGTTCAAAATTTTAAAGCCATTATGGAAAGCAAAAGGACATTAAAAAAAAACAAAGAGTACCATACATGTAGAATTAAAGTTGTATATCCTTATAAATATATAAATATACTTTTAAAATCCTTCACTTGACACTCCTGGAATTTGGTTTACTTAGCACTGAAACAAAAATATTGATAATTTTTTTAAAAATTACTCAGTTCTAAGATTCAACAATTCTTGCTTCATTTAATTTTTCTTAAGTTTTGGAAAAACAGCTTGATATGATTGAGCCTGAACTTTTTCTACAGAAGCAATCTGGATGCTCTTGTGCAGAGGCAATGCTATCAGGTTTTCCTCCCCCCTCAAAATATTAATTGATTAACTAGTTAAAACAAAACTTGGAAAAGTAAGCATTTTCCATGGCATTTTTTTACTTTATTTCCTTAAATCTCTTTCCCTTTGCAGGTATTAATGTGGTGAAAAGGAAGCTTGCATCTCATGACAACTTGAAACTGATAATTACACAGGAAGGAAATAAGTTCACAGTCAAAGAATCAAGCACTTTTCGAAACATTGAAGTTGTGTTTGAGCTTGGTGTCACTTTTAATTATAGCCTCGCAGATGGAACTGAACTCACTGTAAGAAATTTTTGATAAGCAATGTATTCTTGATTTTTCTACACAATACTAAAATAATCTCTGCTTTCTGTCATTGGATGGTTTAATTAATGTAGGTCTCCTTCATTTACTGAAGCAGCCAATGGAGTTTATCCATATTATATATCAAACAAGTTAGTTAGCAGAGTATTTAAACATAACATTTTGATTTTCATACACATCTGTAAAGGATTAAACAATAAGAATTAGAAAAAATATCTTTGAATGACTGAGTATACACCTCTTCATAAAGAAAACTAAAGTTCAGTGTTTTCAACTTTACATATCTGACAGCAACAAAAGCTTTTAGAGTTATCTAACTTAAACATAATAGACATTTAGTTAATGTAACTGAAATAATACAATAAATGAATAAATTAGTGAATGAATGTGTGACCAAATGGAAAGGTCTAATGCTACAATCTAGGTCATTGGGAATTCAACTTTTAATGTTTGAAATAAAATTTTATGGAGTCACATTTTTCAACTGAGTTTTGAAAAACTTTTTTGCCCTTAGAATTTTTCTGGTTAAATTAAACGTGTTTCCAATGACAATTACACTGTCAAATATTTTATCCATTGTGGTTATGTTTTAATTACTACAACAATTACATAAATTAAAACAAGCACAAGCTTGTTAGCTTCTCCATGAAACTAATATGAACTATGACTAAATTTAGAACACTCTTTTTAATGTGAAAAGTTTAGAAAAAAGAAGCCCTGATGATCTGCCTTAAAATCTGGCATTTGGAAACAATTGAGTGAGGACAGCATGATGGTTACCAGCGCATACTCTAGAGCCCAATAACCTAGGTTCAACCCTGGCTTTGTGACTTTAGGTAAATTACTGTATTTCAGTTTTCTCATCTGTGGAATGGAGATAATATTTACTTCATAGGGTCATAGTGAAGTTTGAAGAAGTAGACCTGTAGGCCTCAAAACAGGGCCTGACACATGTAAGACCCTAAAAAATGCTATTTTATTATTTTTTTTAAATTTTATATAGGGGGCTTGGAGCCTAGACGGAAATAAACTTGTTGGAAAATTCAAACGGGTGGACAATGGAAATGAACTAAATACTGTCCGAGAAATTACAGGTGGTGAAATGGTCCAGGTGAGTGGTTATTATAGTTATTTTCCAAAGACGAAAATAATCACACAGCAATGATTTTATTTTGGGGGTTGTTGAGTTATATCATCAATAAATAGACTATTACTTTTCTCATTAATCTTACTGATTTTTAAAATACAGATATTTTCTGATGCCTATTTATTGAAGAAAACATATATATGTCAATACATTGAGCCTATTTTAACTAAAAATATGACTAAAAACGTGTTTTTAAATGGATGTATCCTGTATCTGTATAAAGTGTTGTTATCATGTACAAAAAAAAAAACTATAAACTTATTTCAAAGCTATAATACTACTAATATTTTTCTTAATTTAGCCTTTAATCTTAATGGCAAATTCTTCTATGTTTGTTAACACGTTTCAGACTTATGTATATGAAGGAGTGGAAGCCAAGAGGATCTTCAAAAAGGAGTGAGCATTGTTCCTGGAGCAGAGCCCAGAACACATATTAGATGGAAAATCTATACTGAACCAGAACTTATTTTCCTCTCCTCACCAAGTATAAAGTTGCTGACTGATTAGTCCTTTATGAACATTAGCCAATGGCTTATATTTCCAGTCTTGCTAAAGCAAAACACGTAAAAGCTAATTAGGATTTAATTTGTTTTACATTCTCTAAGATGTACATTTATTGGTGTTCTAAAAGAATTTGTGACATTTTTAAAAAAAGATGAATAAATATTGTTCCCACATTGCTTTATAAGTCGTCTCTCCTTTAAAAAAAAAAAAAAGCTATGCAGCATACGCACTGATAGATGGTTTTGGGTTTTTTCCCACATTTGGTAAACTAAAAACATACATTGCATAGAGGTCTTTAAAATCTTGTACTGGTGGTAACTATTTTCCTTAGTAACATTTATTATAAAAATAATATACATTCAACCAGAAATTTTAGAGATAAAAAAGCAAATGAAAAATAAATATTTCCATAAACCCATAATCCAGAGATAATCACTATTCTGATTTTAATAGATATCCTCCCAGTCCTCTTCTCCCAGTGTGGATTTGTATATTTCCCCATACATACCACTTTGAATAATCTGGTAGGAAACAAATGATGTACTAGGGTAAAGAACTGTATTATATTTTTCTATATTGTCAGTGATTCCTAGACCTGGGTAAGCATCAGGATCATCTGAGAAACTTAAGAAATGTTTGCATGCTTAGTCTCCACTGTTATCCTATTAGATCAGAATTTCTGAAAATAGAACCAGGGATTTTAGAAAACTCTCAAGTGATTCTGATGCAGCAGGTACACTAACCACTGTTTGAGAAAAAGTGGGCTATCAGATACCAAACATCACCTTCAAGTGTCATCTCCCCTTTACTCATAAACACATACACTGACAGACTTCTGGGCCTCAAAAGTTTTCTTTCACTCATATGCTCACATGATATACTATTTTATGTATTTCAAGCAATTGCATTTTAGGTGGTTGTGTATTACAGGGCACAGAGGGTGGTCAATTTTTTAAGCATTTAACTCTACGGACTTTTGTTTTGACTAATTTTTCACACTGGTGAAGGTAACAGCTAATATTTATATAGTTCTTACCAAGTTCCAGGTATCATTCTAAGTCGTATATAAACATGGCAGATACATTACAATGTGGGAAGAAAAATGTTTGCTGTACATGATGAAGATGAATAGATTAGAGAATATGTAATCTTTTGCAAAAACAAGAACTTAAATCCACTGTTCATTTTATAACTTCATTAAAAACTTCACATTGAAAATAGTAATCATTTAGATTTTTCACACACTTTTTAAAAATAAAGGTTCAGGGCTTCCCTGGTGGTACAGTGGTTCAGAGTATGCCTGCCGATGAAGGGGACACAGGTTCGTGCCCCGGTCCAGGAAGATCCCACATGCTGCTGAGCGACTGGGCCTGTGAGCCATGGCTGCTGAGCCTGCGCGTCTGGAGCCTGTGCTCCGCAACGGGAGAGGCCACAACAGTGAGAAGCCCGCGTACCGCAAAAAAATAAAAAAAACAAAGGTTCAAAGTGCTTCTACCTCTCTGATCTAATCTACGTATGTGAAATAGGAATAGGGCAGGTATTAATCTCACCTGAAAGTGGAGAAACTAAGGTACAGAGAGGTTTATTAGCTTGTCTAATGTTGAACAGAGTCCATGAGGAACACAGGAATTAAATGTAGGTCTTGACTTTTAGTCCAGTACATTATGATCTATGCTATTACTCAGCCTATTATAAACAAAAATATCTTAAGGAAAAAAAAGTCCCTTAATTCCTTAGTGGCACCCAAGAATAGCACTCCAAATGAGTCAGGTCAGACTGTAAAATAATGGCAATTAAGTGGTTAGGCACTTATCTATTTCTAGCCTCACTGCAGGCTCACTTTTTTTTTTTTTTCCAATTTATATCCTTTCTAGCATTAAATCTCCACTATTTATTAGTATTGGAGAGCAGCCTATTGTTTGCTAAGTGACTACCATTGCTATAACCCCTCTTTGGGAAGCTGACCTTGATATCACGCCAATTTGATTGACCAAGAGAGGGTGCCTGACCCAAGAGCAGCCAATCTAACACAGTTTGGCCAGTTTATGTTCTTTCTCTGTGCAGAAGGAACAACACAATGAACTGAACCTAGAAGAACCTCCCTTTAGGGAGTTTGAATGTGAGAAATACACAGTAATTGGTAGAAGGAAAAAGGTTTACGGAATTCCCTGGCATCCAGTGGTTAGGACTCCACGCTTTCACTGCTGAGGGTGTGGGTTTGATCCCTGGTTAGGGAACTAAGATCCCGCAAGCCGCGCAGCACAGCCACGCAGCACAGCCAAAAATAAAATAATAAAATAAAAAATTTTTGAAAAGGTTTAAAGAGGACAAAGAAGGCAGGCAGTAAGTAAAAGACATGAGTATGCAAAGCTATGAACAAGCAGGAGCCACAGGGTAAACTGCAGAATAGAGGAGCAGTTAGAAGCAGCTGGGGTAGTAAAAGCTGAAATATTTACACATGAAATATAGTATCTGGGGTCTCCTTCAAATTACTTCCTCCCCAGTCTAGGGTCAGGGAGGTAGTGGGGAGGAGTATAGAAGAAACAAGATTGGTCACAAGTTGACAACTGTTGCAGCTGTTGAAAAGTGCCCGACGCATGCTGACACATGATAGGTTCATGGGGTACCTAGTAGGAACATGGCAATTCATTAAACTTTTCTCCCTACTTTTGTATGTATTCGATATTTTCCACAACAAAAGGTTAAAAATTTTAACATATTTCATTTCCACTGCTATCACCTTGGTCAGTCACCATTTATCCTTCCCTTGATTACTGTAATAATCCCTAAAAAGCCTCCTACTTTCTTTCTACCTTCCTTACTCCGCCCACGTAGTCTCTTTTTCAACACAGCGTCAGAACGATCCTTTAAAAATCTAAATCAGATCATGTCACTCTTTTACACAAAGTACTGAAATGTCTCCCATTTCATTCAGAGAAAAAGCCAATGTCCTTACAATGGCCTGCAAGATCCTATGTGATCAAATCCCCTATTACCTATCTGACATGTGTTCCTGTTTTCATGGAATATCTGGAGGAAGAATGTTTCAGGTGGAGGAAATACCCTGGAGCAAAGGCCCTAAGGCAGGAGCAAGGCTGGTAAATTTGAAGAACATGGATTACCTCGTAAGAGTCCCCAAGATCATCCAGAGATGATCAAAAACAAGACTGATGTTCAGGAAATATAGGCTGACTCAGTCTTCCTAGAACTCAGGAATGATGTGGTAAAAAAGGAATGGGTTTTAGAATAACACAGACTTACCTAAACACTTATCTTTCCAGTTACTAACTAAGATTCAAGTTCTGAGCCTCAATTTTTCTCACTCGAAAAATAGGGAAAATAGCACTGATTTTCTGAGAGTGTTGTCAACTGAGGTATTATATATAAAACATCTAGCACAGTGCTCAGCACATGGCTGGTACTCAACAAATGTTACTAAGTAATACAAACCTGTGCCCTACTCTTGAAGAGAAAGCAGAGCAAAGTCTGGCTTAGGTAGATGGGAAAACTTTTCTTAAAATATCTCTCACAGGGCCTGTGTGGTAGATGGAGCCATGGCTGGTAGAGCTTTGGGCAAGTCACTTCACCTCTTTGGAATTTAGTTCAATCATCTTTAAAATGAGTTAACTGGACCAGATGATCTCTAGTGCTAAGATCCAGTGCTGAGATTCTGTATCTGAATAACAGTCAGTGACTCCTCCTTTAAGTAGCCCCTTGGGTATGTATCATAGGGAGGTGTTGCAATGACAGAGGGTGGGGTGGGGAGAAGGAGATATCTTCTAAATTCTGAAGCCTGGCTTGCTTCATGGGTGTGTGACCTGTCTAGGCTCAGAAGGGCTGTGTGCTTAATTTAATGCTCTGCTGCTAGTGTCTCAAAATTCTCAATAAATTTTGAACAGGAAGACCTGCAAATTATGTAGCCAGTCCCGTTCCTAGGAGATGACTATCAATAAGTAAGTATAAAAGATATTTTCCTGTGATTAATTAGACACTAGCAGTAAGACATCCCTGGGCACCTGAAGAGAGGTGACTAGATGGGTAAGATAGTTGTCTGGGATAGAACTGAAGTGGGAGGAGGTTTTGTGGGGATCAGGAGGGAAGGATGATGATGGATGAACATGTCAAAGTACAGTTGACCCTTGAACAACAGTAGGGGTTAGAGGCGCCACCCACTCCCCAGTCGAAAATCCAAGTATTACTTTACAGTTGGCCCTCCGTATCTGCAGTCCTGCAACCACAAATTCAACCAACCGATCGCTTAGTATGTATTTATTGAAGAAAATCCATGTATTAACTATAGCATAAGACTGCCATCTACTGGTTAATGATATGAATTCTTTCAAAGATTTCCAATGCAAGGTCTTTGCATTTCAGTATCTAGAGGGTTCCAGAAAGGTTTGACATACTATATTGTACAGTTTGAAATAATTATTAAATGCTTCCTCAGTTCCAACTTCCAAAATAATCAAAGACTCCTTTTCTGTTTTCCTTAACAGTTCCCTAAGGCTGCTTTCATTTGTTCAAAAAATAACTTTTAAAAGTACTATGTGCCAGGTATCAAGTATTCAATGATGAATGCCATTGGTAGAGATATTTAGGTCATTAAGAACTTCATCAAATAGATTCAAATTGTCAGGTTCATCCTGGGTCTGAATCAGAATATCTAGAATAGCATCATCTTCAAAACTGGATGGTCATTTAGGGGTAGGGTTATGCTTTCATTCAATATGAAATGCTATGAAGAGCTTTGGGCAAGTCACTTCACCTCTTTGGAACAATATGAAGTGCTAATACGCACGGTGATGTTCAGGCCCAATGACCAACATTCAGGCTACTGGCTTGAACAGACATTATTGGAGAATTGACTGGAAAAGAAGGGTAAGCAAGGCTGTGATAGAAGATGAAGGAAGTTAGGGGCATGGGGCAAACTAATAGTCACAGATAAAGAACAGTTTTCCAGGGGGCTTCTCTCATCCATAAGCATCCCCACTGAGAATTCCACTAGAATAAAGGGTTACCAGAAGTCCTCTCTTCTACAATATCTAGATTACCAGGAAGAAAAGAGGGAACTTAAATACTCAACCAGTCATTAGTGGTTAGGACCACTGTGAAGGGAGAAGAGTAGCAGAAATCTAAATAAGGGTGAGGAAGATCTCTCAGGATCTCTGCCCAGTTTTAAGTCCACATCCCTCCTATTACAGGTAGTGTAACTGGTTCTTTTCAAATAATTCTGATATACTCACTACACTGACTGTAGAAAATATCTGAGAGCCAAAGAATAATACTCTCCCTCCACTCAAAAACAAACAAGAAAAAGTCCTTTATGTAAACGATTATATACTCAATGCCATTTCTTGTTTTGCTTTAGGTAATTTTTTAAACATCAAGATAACAAGGATATCAAAGGACATAAATGTTGACACTAAACTTCCTCTCTTTAACATATACCTAGGGCAGAAAAACCTGAGTGAGGATGGGGCTTATTTCACACTCCCAGACCCCACTGAGTATTCATCTGTGTTCCCATAGCACAATGTACTCACCAATATCATACCATTTTTCTGCCTTCAGTTTGCTTGCCTGTCTCCTCTAGTCTGTGAGTTCCGTGAGGGCAGGACAGTCTTATATCTATACCCCTCCCTCCACTATATCCCTTTAACACATAGTAAACATTAATAATTGCAGTGGAGTAAATAAATGGGGCATGCTGGACAGTCTCAGACTCAGCAAGCCAGCCTTCCCATCCTATGTTCTGAGAACTTACACACAGAAGCTCTACTGAAGGAATCAGCCCCAGCTGTTTCTATACACAGATAACCTTATTCTGAACCAGACCAACACTACCTTGGCCATAACAGATTAGGCCACTTGCTCCAAGGGCAGTCAATCTATATACTTAAGAACAGCCTATGAGAACTTTATTCAAGACCAATAATTCTAATTAGCTAAACCAGTTAGGGTCTGATTCTTGGGAATTTGACTTCAATACACAGAAAAAGTCATCAGCTAGTAATGATGGTTACAATGATGGGAACAAAATTTGCCACTCCAAAATGTATCTCTTTGGCATTATGATTAATTTAGGCTGATTATCTTTAAGAAACAGAAGACTCAGAAAGCCTTTCTTTTTACTTCCCTCTTAGCTGCCTGAAGTATTTAAATAAAGGGCTTATTCCCAGAATAGAGGTATCACCAGAAATATCTGCAAAGAATATGGGCTAGATGTGGTGGGGGAAACTCAGTGTGGTCTAGAGATCAGAGTCCACCCAAAAGGGGCCTAGGGACCAGAGCCCACCCAAAAGGGGCCTAGGGACCAGGCACACCCAAAAGGGGCCTAGGGACCAGAGCACACCCAAAAGGGGCCTAGGGACCAGAGCCCACCCAAAAGGGGCCTAGAGACCAGCGCCCACCCAAAAGGGGCCTAGGGATCAGAGTCCACCCAAAAGGGGCCTAGGGACCAGAGCCCACCCAAAAGGGGCCTAGGGACCAGAGTCCACCCAAAAGGGGCCTAGGGACCAGAGTCCACCCAAAAGGGGCCTAGGGACCAGAGTCCACCCAAAAGGGGCCTAGGGATCAGAGTCCACCCAAAAGGGGCCTAGAGATCAGAGTCCACCCAATGTCCCATTTTCTCTGCAGGGCCCAGCAAACATTTGTTTATCAAACATTTGCTTTTTCATCTCCATGAGCACTGCCTTCCTCCCCTCTGAAGTCCCAACATCTTCTTTTATCTCTAGCTGACGATGGCATTTATGGTGAGCTTTTGGCCAATTTGGCAAGTTACTCCATGTTCCTGGGTCTCTCCTATGTCTACATGTTATTTAATTTTGGTTCAATTTTCTCCTGCTAATCTGTCTCATGTCAATTTAATTCTTGGACTAGCCAGAAGAACCTAGTTGGGTAGAGGAAAATTTCTTCCTCCCAGACAATGGGCAAAAGTAGAAAGGTACAGAAGGAAAGGCAGACAACAGAGGCCATGAGGCAAAAGGGATCATGTTGAGTTCTAGTAAACAGAAACTGGATATAAGAAAAGAGGGTGAAATAATAGCTTCTTAGAAATGGAGATAATGAATTCTTGCTTCTGATGAATAGAAATATAACTTGTTCACTATAGCTTCCTTGGATCCTGAGTGGCCAAAAGTACATATTTCTTAAACAAATATGAATTAAGCACCTACCAGGTGACACATATGACATGACTTTTACAGGTAAACAAATCAATTTGGTTCCCATGGAGATTTGAATCCAGCTCAGAAACATAGCATCTAGAGTTTGAAGACTGATATTAAACAAGTAAAAACAATTGTGATAAGCATTACAAAGAAGTAAGTAGGCTCTCACAGAAACACATACTATCTTGAATTATATTTTCCATTGGCCTATCTTTGCTAAGTTGCCTGATTATACAGCCTTTCCTGAATTCTACGAGGCCTAACTTACATTTGAGATTCTTTTCATCCTTTTTTCACCTGTAACCATACATAAAAAGGCTACTTCCCAGGGTCTACAAAATCTTCAAAATACAAACTGGCTCCAAATTCAAAGAGAAAATCGTAAAATCTAAGTAAGTAAATGTTCTATCCGCAAAACGTAGCACTAATTCGAACACACTACAATTAGATACTCCAGCCAGGCGTCAGGGCTGTGCCTCCAAGGTGGGAGAGCCACCTCCAAGGTGGGAGAGCCAAGTTCAGGACACTGGTCCACAAGAGACCTCCCAGCTCCACACTACCACTACAAGGTAACACATACCACGCTTACAATGTACCAGACATTGTTCAAAATGCTTTATAAAAATCAACTCATGGGCGAAGCTTCAAGATGGCAGAAGATAAGACGTGGAGATCACCTTCCTCCCCACAAATACATCAGAAATACATCGACATGTGGAACAACTCCTACAGAACACCTACTAAATGCCGGCAGAAAACCTCAGATCTCCCAAAAGGCAAGAAACTCCCCATGTACCTGGGTAGGGCAAAAGAAAAAACAGAGACAAAAGAATAGGGATGGGACCTGCACCAGTGGGAGTGAGCTGTGAATGAGGAGAGGTTTCCACACACTAGGAAGCCCCTTCGCGGGCCGGGTGGCGGAGCGGGTAAGCTGCGGAGCCGCGGAGGAGAGCGCAGCAACAGGGATAAGGAGGGCAAAGCGGAGAGCCTCCCGCACAGAGGATCAGTGCCGACCAACACTCACCAGCCCGAGAGGCTTGCCTGCTCACCCGCCGGGGCGGGCGGGGGCTTCGCAAATCGGACCCCAGGGAGAGGACTGGGGTTGGCTGCGTGAACACAGCCTGAAAGGGGCTAATGCGCCATGGCTCGCTGGGAGGGAGTCCGGGAAAAAGTCTGGAGCTGCCGGAGACGCAAGAGACTTTTTCTTGCCTCTTTGTTTCCTGGTGCGCGAGGAGAGGGGATTAAGAGTGCCGCTTAAAGGAGCTCCAGAGACAGGCGCAAGCCACGGCTATCAGCGCGGACCCCAGAGACGGGCATGGACGCTAAGGCTGCTGCTGCTGCCACCAAGAAGCCTGTGTGCCAGCACAGGCCACTATCCACACCTCCCCTCCCAGGAACCTGTGCAGCCCGCTACTGCCAGGGTCCCGTGATCCAGGGACAACTTCCCCGGGAGAACGCACAGCGCGCCTCAGGCTACTGCAACGTCACGCCGGCCTCTGCTGCCGCAGGCTCGCCCCGCACTCTGTACCCCTCCCTCCCCCAGGCCTGAGTGAGCCAGAGCTCTCGAATCAGCTGCTCCTTTAACCCCGTCCTGTCTGAGCGAAGAACAGAGGCCCTCAGGCGACCTACAAGCAGAGGCGGGGCCAAATCCAAAGCTGAACCCCAGGAGCTGTGCGAACAAAGAAGAGAAAGGGAAATCTCTCCCAGCAGCCTCAGGAGCAGCGGATTAAATCTCCACAATCAACTTGATGTACCCTGCATCTGTGGAATACATGAATAGACAACGAATCATCCCAAAATTGAGGAGGTGGACTTTGGGAGCGATGATATATTTTTTTCCCTTTTTCTCTTTTTGTGAGTGTGTGTGTGTATGCTTCTGTGAGTGATTTTGTCTGTATAGCTTTGCTTTTACCATTTGTCCTAGGGTTCTGTCTGTTCGTTTTTTTTCTAGTATGGTTTTTAGCACTTGTAATCATTGGTGCATTTGTTTTTTGGTTTGGATGCTCTATTCTTTTTTTCTTTTACTTAAAAAATTTTTTCAATAATTATCTTTTATTTTATATTTTAATAACTATTTTATTTTATTTTACTTCATTTTATTTTATCTTCTTTCTTTCCTTCTTTTTTTTCTCCCTTTTATTCAGAGCCGTGTGGATGACAGGCTCTTGGTGCTCCAGTCAGGCGTCAGGGCTGTGCCTCCAAGGTGGGAGAGCCAAGTTCAGGACACTGGTCCACAAGAGTCCTCCCAGCTCCACGTAATATCAAACGGCAAAAATCTCCCAGAGATCTCCATCTCAATGCCAAGACCCAGCTCCACTCAACAACCAGCAAGCTACAGTGGACACCCTATGCCAAACTACCAGTGGAACACAACTCCATCCATTAGCAGAGAGGCTGCTTAAAATCATAAGGCCACAGACACCCCAAAACACACCACCAGACGTGGACCTGCCCACCAGAAAGCCAAGATCCAGCCTCATCCACCAGAACACAGGCACTAGTCCCCTCCACCAGGAAGCCTACACAACCCACTGAACCAACTTTAGCCACTGGGGACAGACACCAAAAACAACAGGAACGACGAACCTGTAGCCTGCAAAAAGAAGACCCCAAACACAGTAAGTTAAGCAAAATGAGAAGACAGAGAAACACACAGCAGATGAAGGAGCAAGGCAAAAACCCACCAGACCTAACAAATGAAGAAGAAATAGGCAGTCTCGCTGAAAAAGAATTCAGAATAATGATAGTAAAGATGATCCAAAATCTTGGAAATAGAATGGAGAAAATACAAGAAACATTTAACAAGGACCTAGAAGAACTAAAGAGCAAACAAACAGTGATGAACAACACGATAAATGAAATAAAAAATTCTTTAGAAGGGATCAATAGCAGAATAACTGAGGCAGAAAAACAGATAAGTGACCTGGAAGATAAAATAGTGGAAATAACTACTGCAGAGCAGAATAAAGGAAAAAGAATGAACAGAATTGAGGACAGTCTCAGAGACCTCTGGGACAACATTAAACGCACCAACATTTGAATTACAGGGGTCCCAGAAGAAGAGGAGAAAAAGAAAGGGACTGAGAAAATATTTGAAGAGATTACAGCTGAAAACTTCCCTAATATGGGAAAGGAAATAGTTAAAAAAGTCCAGGAAGCACAGAGAGTCCCACACAGATAAATCCAAGGAGAAACACGCCAAGACACATATTAAACAAACTATCAAAAATTAAATACAAAGAAAAAATATTAAAATCAGCAAGGAAAAACAACAAATAACACATAAGGGGATCCCCATAAGGTTAACAGCTGATCTTTCAGCAGAAACTCTGCAAGCCAGAAGGGAGTGGCAGGACATATTTAAAGTCATGAAGGAGAAAAACCTACAACCCAGATTACTCTACCCAGCAAGGATCTCATTCACATTCAATGGAGAAATCAAAAGCTTTAGAGACAAGCAAAAGCTAAGAGAATTCAGCACCACCAAACCAGCTTTACAACAAATGCTAAAGTTACTTCTCTAGTCAGGAAACACAAGAGAAGGAAAAGCCCTACAATAACAAACCCAAAACAATTAAGAAAATGGTCACAGGAACATACATACCGATAAATACCTTAAATGTAAATGGATTAAATGCTCCAACCAAAGGACACAGACTGTCTGAATGGATACAAAAACAAGACGCATATCTATGTGGTCTACAAGAGACCCACCTCAGACCTAGGGACACATAGAGACTGAAAGTGAGAGGATGGAAAAAGATATACCATGCAAATGGAAATCAAAAGAAAGCTGGAGTAGCAATTCTCACATCAGACAAAATAGACTTCAAAACAAAGACTATTACAAGAGACAAAGAAGGCCACTACATAATGATCAAGGGATCAATCCAAGAAGAAGATATAACAATTGTAAATATTTATGCATCCAACACAGGAGCACCTCAATACATAGGCAAATACTAACAGCCATAAAAGGGGAAATCGACAGTAACACAATCATAGTAGGGGACTTTAACACCCCACTATCACCAATGGAAAGATCATCCAAAATGAAAATAAGTAAGAAAACATAAGCTTTAAATGATACATTAAACAAGATGGACTTAATTGATATTTATAGAACATTCCATGCAAAAACAACTGAATACACTTTCTCCTCAAGTGCTCATGGAACATTCTCCAGGACAGATCATATGGTGGGTCACAAATCAAGCCATGGTAAAAACTGAAATCGTATCAAGTATCTTTTCCGACCTCAATGCTATGAAACTAGATACCAATTACAGGAAAAAATCTGTAAAATATACAAACACATGGAGGTTAAACAATACACTTAATACCCAAGAGATCACTGAAGAAGTCAAAGAGGAAATCAAAAAATACCTAGAAACAAATGACAATGAAAACACGACGACCCAAAACCTATGGGATGCAGCAAAAGCAGTTCTAAGAGGGAAGTTTATAGCAATACAATCCTACCTTAAGAAACAAGAAACATGTCAAATAAACAACCTAACCTTACATCTAAAGCAATTAGAGAAAGAACAAAAAAACCCAAAGTTAGCAGAAGGAAAGAAATCATAAAGGTCAGATCAGAAATAAATGAAAAAGAAATGAAGGAAATGATAGCAAAGATCAATACAACTAAAAGCTGGTTCTTTGAGAAGATAAACAAAACTGATTAAACCATTAAACAGACTCACCACAAAAAAAAGGGAGAAGACTCAAATCAACAGAATGAGAAATGAAAAAGGACAAGTAACAACTGACACTGCAGAAATACAAAGCATCATGAGAGATTACTACAAGCAACTATATGCCAATAAAATGGACAACCTGGAAGAAATGGAAAAATTCTTACAAATGCACAACCTTCCAAGACTGAACCAGGAAGAAATAGAAACTATGAAAAGACCAATCACAAGCACTGAAATTGAAACTGTGATTAAAAATCTTCCAACAAACAAAAGCCCAGGACCAGATGGCTTCACAAGCAAATTCTATCAAACATTTAGAGAAGAGCTAACACCTATCCTTCTCAAACTCTTCCAAATATAATAGGGGGGAGGAACACTCCCTAACTCATTCTACGAGGCCACCATCACCCTGATACCAAAACCACACAAAGATGTCACAAAGAAAGAAAACTACAGGCCAGTATCACTGATGAACACAGATGCAAAAATCCTCAACAAAATACTAGCAAACAGAATCCAACAGCACATTAGAAGGATCATACACCATGATCAAGTGGGGTTTTTCCCAGGAATGCAAGGATTCTCCAATATATGCAATTCAATCAACGTGATACTCCATATTAACAAACTGAAGGAGAAAAACCATATGATAATCTCAATAGATGCAGAAAAACATTTCGACAAAATTCAACACCCATTTATGATAAAAATGCTCCAGAAAGTAGGCATAGAGGGAACCTACCTCAACATAATAAAGGCCATATATGACAAGCCCACAGCCAACATCGTTCTCAAGCGTGAAAAACTGAAACCATTTCCTCTAAGATCAGGAACAAGACAAGGTTGCCCACTCTCACCACTATTATTCAACATAGTTTTGGAAGTTTTAGCCACAGCAATTAGAGAAGAAAAAGAAATAAAAGGAATCCAAATCGGAAAAGAAGAAGTAAAGCTGTCACTGTTTGCAGGTGACATGATACTATACATAAAGAATCCTAAAGATGCTACCAGAAAACAACTAGAGCTAATCAATGAATATGGTAAAATAACAGTATACAAAATTCATGCACAGAAATCTCTTGCATTCCTATACACTAATGATGAAAAATCTGAAAGTGAAATTAAGAAAACACTCCCATTTACCACTGCAACAAAAAGAATAAAATATCTAGGAATAAACCTACCTAAAGAGACAAAAGACCTGTATGCAGAAAATTATAAGACATTGATGAAAGAAATTAAAGATGATACAAATAGATGGAGAGATATACCATGTTATTGGATTGGAAGAATCAACATTGTGAAAATGACTCTACTATCCAAAGCAATCTACAGAGTCAATGCAATCCCTACCAAACTACCACTAGCATTTTGCACACAACGAGAACAAAAAATTTCACAATTTGTATGGAAACACAAAAGACACCAAATAGCCAAAGCAATCTTAAAAAAGAAAAACGGAGCTGGAGGAATCAGGCTCCCTGACTTCAGACTATACTACAAAGCTACAGTAATCAAGACAGTATGGTACTGGTACAAAAACAGAAAGATAGATCAATGGAACAGGATAGAAAGCCCAGAGATAAACCCACACACATATGGTCACCTTATCTTTGATAAAGGAGGCAAAAATATACAACGGAGAAAAGACGGCCTCTTCAAAAAGCTGGGAAAACTGGACAGCTACATGTAAAAGAATGAAATTAGAACACTCCCTAACACCATACACAAAAATAAACTCAAAATGGATTAAAGACCTAAATGTAAGGCCAGACATTATCAAACTCTTAGAAGAAAACACAGGCAGAACAGTCTATGACATAAATCATAGCAAGATCCTTTTTGACCCAACTCCTAGAGAAATGGAAATAAAAACAAAAATAAACAAATGGGACCTAATGAAACTTAAAAGCTTTTGCACAGCAAAGGAAACCATAAACAAGACGAAAAGACAACCCTCAGAATGGGAGGAAATATTTGCAAATGAAGCAACTGACAAAGGATTAATCTCCAAAATTTACAAGCTACTCATGCAGCTCAATATCCAAAAAACAAACAACCCAATCCATAAATGGGCAGAAGACATAATAGACATTTCTCCAAAGAAGATATACAGAGTGCCAACAAACACATGAAAGAATGCTCAACATCATTAATCATTAGAGAAATGTAAATCAAAACTACAATGACATATCATCTCACACCGGTCAGAATGGCCATCATCAAAAAAATCTACAAACAATAAATGCTGGAGAGGGTGTGGAGAAAAGGGAACCCTCCTGCACTGTTGGTGGGAATGTAAATTGATACAGCCACTATGGAGAACAGTATGGGGGTTCCTTAAAAAACTAAAAATATAACTAACATACGACCCAGCAGTCCCACTACTGGGCATATACCCTGAGAAAACCATAATTCAAAAAGAGTACCAAAATGTTCATTGCAGCTCTATTTACAATAGCCAGGACATGGAAGCAACCTAAGTGTCCATCAACAGATGAGTGGATAAAGAAGATGTGGCACATATTTACAATAGAATATTACTCAGCCATAAAAAGAAACGAAATTGAGTTATTTGTAGTGAGGTGGATGGACCTAGAATCTGTCATAGAGAGTGAAGTAAGTCAGAAAGAGAAAAACAATTACTGTATGCTAACACATATATATGGAATCAAAAAAAAATTTCTTCTTGGTCATGAAGAACCTAGGGGCAAGACGGGAATAATGACACAGACCTACTAGAGAATGGACTTGAGGATACGGGGAAGGGGAAAGGTAAGCTGGGACAAAGTGAGAGAGTGGCATGGACATATATACACTACCAAACGTAAGGTAGATAACTAGTGGGAAACAGCCGCATAGCACAGGGAGATCAGCTCAGTGCTTTGTGACCGCCTGGAGGGGTGGGATAGGGAGGGTGGGAGGGAGGGAGACCCAAGAGGGAAGAGATATGGGAACATATGTATATGTATAACTGATTCAGTTTGTTATAAAGCAGAAACTAACACACCATTGTAAAGCAATTATACTCCAATAAAGATGTAAAAAACAAACAAAAAAAAACAAACAACAAAAGAAACAAAAGGATATAACCAATATGACTCATAGCAAATGAGAGGACATGGCCAAACGTCATATTCCAGGCTTCGACTTCCCTTTGGTGGCTATTGTCTGGGTCTGTAATGCTTTATTATAAGAAAAAGGAAGCAATGAGAAACGTGTCTTCAAACTACCTGTCTTGGAGAACCAGAATAATCTACCATGCCTGTGGAAAAGAGCAAGAGAGCCTCATGGTCATGATGCACACAACAGGGCCCCGTCTTGAGAAACAATCACAGATTTGTTCTTTGTCTTATTCTCTTATATTTCAGACAACTGTGAACTAAATTTCAAAAACTTGGCTGGAATATCAGCTATTTTTTCTATTGAAAACTCTAGTTGTTTTGCATCATTTTGATTCATGGACCAAAAACACAGCTAGAAAGGTTACTTACTCTATGGTAACTAAGCAACAAAGAATTTCTTTTTCTTCATAAAAGAGTTTCACACAACTACGTTCTTCATCATTTAAGAGCAAAATTCTTTCATTTTTCGTAAATAATCCAAATAATAACTAACACTAATTATGCTCCAGGTATTACTTCTAGTGCCCTTCTTAAACTATTTCATTTAATTCTCACAACAACTCTATGGGTTAAGACTAATATTAATTCTATTTTACAGATGAGGAACCTGAGCCTCATAGAGGTTAACTAATTTGCTCATGTGGATACGCTCAGCAAGTCCTAAAGTTGGGATTTTAACTCAAGTAAGGTAGATCATGAGAGTTCGCATTTTAATCACTCTGCTACACAGTCATTAAATAATTTATAATGCTCAAGGTCAAGCTCAGTATTTCACTCCTCTTCAACCTTTTCCTCATTCTTTTTCCTATATTTGAATACCTCACAACCAACCCCTCCAACTACATCTAAGCAGTCACCAAATCTTACTGTGTTTTTTTCACCTTTATCTTTTTCAGGAGGCCTATGCTCATATATACATCTGCCTAATAAAATTTTCCACTTGAATATCCCACATGTACTTTAAACTCACCATAACTCACCAGTATCTTAATCATGTATTTCTTATTACAGTGAATAATACCATTATCCCCTCATTTGAGGAAAAAAAAGTAATTTGATGGACATCAGAAATTAGACAATTTCTGCCTCTTGGACTATCTACCCACCAAACACATATGGGTTGCATACACATACACATGCATGCAAATACACACAGATACCACCCCACCCATCTGACGAAATCACTAATCCTTGCTAATTATCACCTAAACTATCCAAGTGTCTCTTTACTGATTTTCCTGCTTGCTTCTTATTTCACTCCACGTCACCTCGATCTAACTTCTGTACTGCTGCGGAACGGCCTTCATGGTGTAAACATCTTCTGTCTTCTTTTTGCTTGCATTTTCATAATGGACTATAAGATAAATTCTAAACACTTTCACAAAGAGTACAAGACTTCAGAATCTGACATCTGCCTATCCACTCAGATAAATTTTCCAATTAATTTGAGTTTCCTTTGTCTGGAGTATCTCTTCTCTGGGATTCCCACAGATCCTGCAAGCTTCACTTGAAATGCTGCTTCCTTCATGAAAATTCCCTGTCTCTTGAAGGCATGTTTAGATACTACTGCTCGCCTTTTCAGTATTTTTTTTTAACATATCACTATTATAACTACAATATTGTTATATTGGTTGTTCACATGTCTGTCTTTTCACTAGGGTTTTGGGAGGCAAAACAATATATACACTTTAAAATTAGAAAAAAATTTAAATGTGATATACTGACACTATAGACACTTTAGAAAATTCAATAATGTCTAAAGAAGAGTAAAATTATTTATATTTCTTCCACAAAGAGGATACCATTATTTTAAAAATATTTATTTTTTTCATACACATACAACATAAGTTATATATTTTTTATTTGTCTAGAACATTCATGGTTTGGTGTCATTTTTTCCTAACAGCTAGCACAGGGCTCACAGCTAGCACATACAAAATAGTCTATTTGTTGAGTAAATGAATGATTCTAAATGTATGCCCTTTTCCTCTATTTCCCCAACTACTGTCTTATAATCATTCTTCTGAGCTACTCTAATTATATCTTCAATTGGTCTCATTGTCTCCAGTTTCTTCTCCCTTGAATTCATCCTCCACATTGCTGCCATGGTTATAATATAAAATAAAAATCTTGCCACATTATTGTCATATTTATGAATCCTTTGATGACATTTATTTCCCATGAAACAAAATGTAATTCCTTATCAATCCAGACTTTTCACAATTTAGTCCTACTCTACTTTCTTGATTCTTCTTCTGTTATTTCCACTTCCTGTATCGGCATCAATCTAGTCTAGTTACACTAGACAATTCACAGTTCTGAAAGATTCGCCATGGAGTCTCACTCTTGTACCTCGACTCATGCTACTTCCGTCTAAAATATCCTTCCCTAGTCTTCCTCATCAGGCAAATATTTGATTCTTCCTTCAAAGATAATTAAAAAAACAAAAAACAGAAAACCTCTTCTGTGAAGTCTTCTTCAACCCTACCTCCATTTTTTTTTAGCCAAATAACTTGCTCTCTCAGCTGTTTCCAAAGAAGTATTCCCCAGAGGTAAAAGTACAGTTCTGTAAAACTGCATTCCCTCACCTCCCCTTATGCACTCATGGAGGTTCAGATTTGGTAGGTCTGGAGTGGAGATAGGAATACATTCTTTTAAAAACACGCTACATCCCAAACCAAACAATGCGACTTCAGGGCCAGACTGAACTCTGGGTTGCTAGGTGCCAGACTGAACTCTGGGTTGCTAAGTGCTAAACATTCTTTTTAAAGCATGACTCAGAATCACGCTAGAAACAGAAGTAGAGCATGTTGGGGTCCATGCTTTCAGGTATAAACAAAACCAATCATTGTTTTTGATAGGTTTTATGGGTATGAGTCCTTAGGAAGTGAAATCAGACTCTTATTTCAAAGTGTTCAAAATACCAGAGAAACAGAAGGATTGAAAACAAAGTGAAACAAAGGCATACAACTATTAAATATTAAAAAAAAAAAAAAGAGGAAAGGACATGAGGCCACATAAGCTGCTTCTATTATATTGTACTCATACAAAAGTGAGGAGATGAAGCAGCACAATGAAACTAGTTATAAGAAAATATGATATGTGCCCAAGAAGCCATCAAGGGCCTTGGCTCATTCAAATCCTAGAATGGAATTACTGGCTCTAAATAGGTCACTTAGCACAAAATGCTTGAGATTTTCCTCATTCACAAAGACATGCAACTCCTTTTAAAGATTTCAGTTCAAAGCAACTCTGTGTAAAACCTATCCCCATTTTCTCTTGCATACAATATACTCATTCACTAAACAAGTGCCCAGAGAGGGAAAGTGCATTAATAGTTAATTTTTTAAATCAAGAGTTTTAGAGACAGAAGGCCTGTTAGAGGATCATCTAGACCACGCTTCTTAACCTTTTTCACAACATAGTGCACATGGAAAATTATGACTGTCTGGCACTGGGATATAAAGAGGAGACTGCTAGGGACTAACAGTGATTGGCAAAGAGTTCATGCTGCTCCAGGCCACACTTGGGGATCATAGAGATCAAGATGTCCTACAACCTCTGTAACCCATATTGCTTGAGAAGACATACTAGATAAACCAATACATCATAGAGATGAGGAAAAAACCAAGCCCCAAAGGGTGGCTTAATACCAGAGGGGTTAACAAAATCGCTTAGTGGGAAAGTGAGTATTGGGTTTTCACAGGCCTCATATGAACAATGATTCTAATGTGTGCTATTCAGAATTCATCAATTCTGAGCATTGATGGCGTCATTTTGAGTGGTACACCAATTCACTCCCAACATGAGCAATAGAAAAGATAATGAAAAGACAATGATCTCTCCCACAAATATCTGTACCATTTTCCAACTGTATTTAAATGCTACTTGAAAAAATAAAAGAGAAATTCATTCATAATTCTCTAAATTCATTGAAAAATTGCTAGATGAAATACTAGAAACAATTTTTAAATGAATGCAAGAGGCTTCCAGGAAAGCAGTAGTATGAATATAGGGAAAGAAGTGAGAACTGAAGCAGTTGGGTGCCCTGGGAGAACCTTTATACCCAGGCTGCCCAGAACTGTACATCTTCCAAGAGCAGAGAGCTCCATCTAGCATAAAAGCCATGCTCAGGAAAAGCCATTCACAGGGAAGAGAGTTCACTAGAAACAAGTGAATAAATAACCCTTCACAGAGGTAAGCAGGAAAGAAAACTGTCTAGAAGAGGAGAAAAGCTCTCCTGAGAATTTATAGCCACTGGAAGGTTCAGACATGGATTTAGTATCAAAATTTATACTGTTTCTGTGGTTAAGGAATATCATACACTAAAATTCTTCATTTCTGGACTCATTTAAACTGGACTCAGGTCTGTAATGTCCTCATACCCATGGCAGAAAGAAACACAAATCCTCCCTTGAGGAATGAATTTATTCTTCCCAGTTTCTAATATCAATACACTCTCTATTTTAGTCTGCCTGGGTTACCAACTGATGTGGTGCACTCTGCAGTTTTTGTGTGGAGTATTCTATATATGTCTGTTACATCTCATTGCTTTATAATGTCCTTCAAGTTCTCTATTTTCCTTTCCTTTTTTTTAAATTGAGGTATAGCTGATTCACAATATAAGCTTCAGGTGTACAACATAGTGATTCAAAGTTTTTAAAGGTATATTCCATTTATAGTTATTATAAAATATTGGCTATTTCCCTGTGCTGTGCAATATATCCTTGTAGCTTATTTATTTTATACATAGTAGTTTGTACCTCTTACTCCCCTAGCCACTATATTGTCCCTCCCTGCTTCCCTTTTCCCACTGGTAACCACTAGTTTGTTCTCTATATCTGTGAGTCTGTTTCTTTTTTGTTATATTCACTAGTTTAGTTTTCAGATTCCACATATAAGTGATATCATACAGTATTTGTCTTTACCTGAAAGTCCTCTATTTTCTTATTGATCTTCTGTCTAGATCAGATGTTTTGCCCATTACTGAAAGTGGAGTATTGAAATTTTCAATTATTATGGTAGATCTATTTCTCCCTCAGTTCTATCCATATCTTCACATATTTTGACTAGGATTTGCTTGGTTTCTGTAAACCTTTGACTGTTTCCAGAGTTCTGGCAAACTTATTTCAGGTTGTTTCTGCTTATTTTCAATGTTTCGTGGAGGGACAGAGGTGTGGAGCTGCCTACTCTACCATTCTGAACATGGGTCTCCCAAGGTGATTTTTTGACAGAGTTCTCATCAGAGCAGAAAAAAATAAATCTGTTTTCTAACAGGGCATATTTATAGATATGGACATAAAAGCTGAGTTTCTCCAGTAGAGGCTTGAAGCCTCATTCCCTGCATCTATTCCTCCATTTCATGTTGGTCCCTGAGTTCTCCCTGAGGAAACATGGAGCTCCATGAAACACAGTTTGAAAAACACTGTTATAAATCATTATAATCCCCTGATACTTATGTGCCTAGTACCTGTGATCTGATGTTAGAAATATTTAAGTAATCATTTTGACCTAGACTTATCTCTTGCTTGTTTCCTAACTTATTTCAAAAAACTTTCTTCCCATCTTCCCAACTTTGTGAAAAAGCACAAAGAATAAAATGTTCTGTCATTCCATCTCCCAGAGTTAACTGCTGTTAACATGTTGACATTTCTCACACTTATAAAACAAGTGTAATTCAGGTTAATATTTTATATATAGCAGTTATCACCTGGGCCTCCATTTGCTTAACACTGTTATTCTAGCTCACACCTATGTCAATATTGTCATGTCTACTCTTGGAAACCTATTACATGACTTTATGAGAGAAGACATGTCATGTATTGACTAACCTTTCAATCTGCACCCTCAATGACCAACCCGCCAACACCTTTCAATAAAACAAAGGTTGATTGCTCTATTGGTTAGCATAATGAGACTTCAAGGCTGTGGGTTTTAACATCTTTGTCCTCTATGACTACCAATTAAGCTTGGCCATATTGAAGTTGTTTTTAAACTTCAAAATGCAGCAGAATGCCCTCTTTATTTTGAAATAAAATATTTTATGAAACCCCAAAATATAAAATAAACAAAACTGAGCTCTTAAGGTTGAAGTCTGTATGTGTGCGAGTAGGTAGGGGGAAGAGGGTAGGCAGTTTATTCACAGCAAATCCTGCTTAGCCTTCCTAACATCCCAACCATGATGCAGAACCCCAGGGCTCTGGGACAGAGTGTTTGAATATCCCATATCTGTGAGATGTCCTCAGCCAGTCCTTCTAAAGAATTGGATGACTATTGCATCTGTATCTCCTATGGCTCCTCAGATAGTGCCTGACACACAGTAGGCATTCAAGGAGTATTCACTGAAATAAAAGACATGAAATCCAAAATGGGGGAATGGATTAGTGTATATCCATTACTGGTACTTGAGAAAAATCTCAGAAAGTATCCTCACTGACAGTGGTAGATCAGTAGTGGTAGATCTCAGTGGTATCATTATACTACTGTGTTACAAAAGAGATAATTAAGATTGTATTAGTGGCTGCAGAATACAAGAAACATAACTGAATAAATATTTAATTTCTTCCACATTCAAGGTACGGTTTGAGAGACTATAGAGGCTGCAAAGACGGTAAAAATATAGGATAGGTAAAATATCCTGAAGAATATTTAATACTCTGATAGGGGAGATAATTTACATAAAATTTTGCTACAAAGCAAGCCAATGTACCAAACTATGTCAAGAAAATTTCAATGTTTTTTGAGCTGAAGGTAGAGAAGTTTTGAAAAATGACCAGTAGACACCTCATCAACAGGTGGCTGTTACAGAATGTAGAGGGTAATTGATGCAGAAGAAAGGCAAAAAACTATGGGAACAAATACTCACTGCATAATTTTCAGAAGATAACTCTCACCCTAAGAAGAAAGCATGACATATGAAGTAGTTGGAGATGAGTTAA
Organism: Delphinapterus leucas; assembly: GCF_059928025.1. NCBI lineage: Eukaryota > Metazoa > Chordata > Mammalia > Artiodactyla > Monodontidae > Delphinapterus > Delphinapterus leucas. The sequence goes on from NC_143133.1 coordinate 21,940,412, forward strand.
ATGTGAACTTTTTTGCAATTGGTGTGTTAAAAATACTGAGAATGGAGAGATGAACGTGAACTGTAGCGAGGGAAACTTTCTGAAGTTGGCAATTTGAACTGAAAAAGGATGGGAAGGATTAGGATAGGTGGGGAAGCATTTCAGTTTAATGAAGACAACATGTGCCAAAGCCTAAAGGCCAAAAGGAGAAGAGTTTCCATGAGGAAGAAGAAGAAATCAATCTGGCTGGAACAACGGGTGTTTGCTGGGCACCAGGTTGGCTGAGTGGGGTGGAAACATTAATAGCGGGAGCTGCTAAAGGTCAAGATGAAGATAAAAGAGAAGCTGCGGGATTCCCTGGTGGCGCAGTGGTTGAGAGTCCGCCTGCCGATGCGGGGGACACGGGTTTGTGCCCCGGTCCGGGAGGATCCCACATGCCGCGGAGCAGCTGGGCCCGAGGGCCATGGCTGCTGAGCCTGCGCGTGTGCTCCGCAACGGGAGAAGCCACGACAGTGAGAGGCCCGCATACCGAAAAAAAAAAAAAAGAGAAGCTGCAACAAATAGCAATTAGTTTTGATGACTGTACAACTCTCAAAGAAAACTATCATAGGTATGTAAAGTAGTAATGATGGAAAAGCAATAAGAGAAATGAAAGTCCTAAGGATATTGAGGTGGCCTGAGATGTGGACAGTGAAATAGATTACCCAGAGAATTCGACAGCTTGAATAGAATCCAGGGTGACAGAGATAAATCCTCTGAATTGACGGTAAAGTTGCACCGGTGTCAATTAAGAAAACCAGTTTCTGATTTTCTACTGTAAGTTTAATGGTGAGCTCTGGGGTGCAGCTGAGGATCAGGTGACCCTGTCATTTGATGGGGTACTGTCCCTCAGAGGGGTAAAAATATACCCTCTGAGGGTGCTGGGGTCTAGGGAGATTGTTTTTTAAGCTTTTCTTTCTCTACAGCCATTAGAAATAGAAAACAAGAGTATTCATAACAGAAGACACCAGAGTCACTATAACCCCCCCAAACAGTTCACACAAATGTTTTCTCCTGTTAATCTAAATTCAGAAAGAGAAAAAGACAAGAAGAGACTCTTACCATTCTCGTTTATTTGATACTACAGGCAGAAATCTGGGAGACTAACCGGTCGAATTCTCATCTTCTGCCGGCTTATGTTAGAGGTCCCAGGATCTGTCACCAGCAGCAGCCCTGGAGTGAGCAGTGTCCAGTTAGTGACATCCATCCTTGATACCAGAATTGTGGGCAAGGAAATGTTCTCTACCACACTGTCCCTTGCAGGACTCCAAATGGATTTCACAGTTTTACCTCCAGCTCTAGGCTAATCCCAGTGGTTTACTGTCTGTATACTAGTAGATGGACTAAATGCTATCTGACTAGACATGACAACACCACACAGCAGTGAATAAATTAATAACTAGATTATTTCTCATTTTGGTATTCCTTTATGGATTGAGTCAGACCAAGGAACTCATTTTATAACAGAAATAAACTATGTGCTTGCAAAAACTTTGGGGTACTCATTAAAATTTCATGCCCTGTACCATCCCCAATCCTCAGGGCAAATAGAACATAAAAATCTAGACGTCAAAAGGACTTTAGTGGCTTCCCTGGTGGCGCAGTGGTTGAGAGTCCGCCTGCCGATGCAAGGGACACGGGTTCGTGCCCCAGTCCGGGAAGATCCCACATGCCGCGGAGCGGCTGGGCCCGTGAGCCGTGGCCGCTGGGCCTACGCGTCTGGAGCCTGTGCTCTGCAGCGGGAGAGGCAAAAGGACTTTAGGAAAAGTCTATCAAGAAACTGGACTTAATGGCCAGAAGCACTACCTCTGGCCCTTATAAAAATCCAGAATACTCCAAATAGAAGGTGTGGATTAACCCCTTTTGAAATAGTGTTTGGTCACCCTGTGCCTACTGACGTCTCTAAACCTCCCATTTCTGGATTGAGTGAACACTATAAGGACTTAAGTGAACAATATGATACTATGACTAGCCATATACAGGAACTAACTAGTATACTTGGGGGATATTATCGACAGTAAAAAGGGCATGGAATGCACTGACTTGCTATCCCCTTTGACCAGGAGATTGGGTATACATCAAGGTTTTTAGAAGAAAGCATGCATTGTCATCTTGCTGGGAAGGCCCTTACAAACTGCTGAACACTTACACTGCCATCAAAATAAAGGAAAAATCCTCCTGGATTCATGTGAGCGCTGCCAGCTTTGACCCAGATCAGCAGCACTCCCAGGACAACTGGAAGACCATTCCTAAGGTGACCTTAAACTAAGGATTTCCAGGACCAATTTCCAGGTCCCAGAAGCAGACAAAATCATGAAGTAGACAGTTTTTCCCAAGATCACAGATCAAGAAACTTCCTTCTACCTATTTTCTCCCCTATTGCATCTCCCTAGTCCCAGATGAAAAGAAAAAAAAGTGCTTCCTTGTAACAAAGCCCTCCCTTTCTTTAGCCATTTATTAAAAGGCTGACTGGAGGGGCTTCCCTGGTGGCGCAGTGGTTGGGAGTCCGCCTGCCGATGCAGGGGACACGGGTTCGTGCCCTGGTCTGGGAGGATCCCACGTCCTCTCATCCCACAGTGAGAGGCCCCCGTACTGCAAAAAAAAACAACAAAAAAAACCCCTTTGGCTTCTTTGTTCATAAACTAGCGCCACATAAACACACTAGACCAGATATTATAGAAAACTGGCTTGTATACACAAGTCTAAGTTCTTTTCAGTACTAAGATCCTTTTTCTTAGGCTTTGGAACTTATGAGTTGGAAAAGGCAGTTCTAAATCTTTCCATAGTAACAGAACAAGAGTTCAATATTGGTATGCAAATGTCAGAAGCCTTTCAGTCAAAAGTTAGTAGCCTCTGCTGGACTTGAAAATCTTCTTGCCCTGGACACACTGACAGCCCAAGAAAGAGGAGCTTGTGCCATCACTGATGAAGCATGCTGCTTCTATGTAAATCACCTGGGACAAATAGTGTCTAATCTGCACCTTTTGAAGACAAGATAAACACCCTCCATCAGATAAACGAGGCTCAGCCATTCTATTGGACTGACCTATTCCCAGGGATGGGAGACTGATTTAATGGGATATGGGGAAGTGTGCTTAGATGTGTTATTTTCTGTTTATTCATCCTCATTCTAATCTATGTTCTTCTCTCCCTTTGCAGATCCCTTGCCACTCTGCTGCTAACCCAATTCTTCTCTCCACAGCCACTAACTCAGAGTTTATGTGAAACTTCTAGGGAAGTTTCAGACAGGGGAATGAAGGAGTTCAGAGCATATCACCCCAAAATATGTCACTTTGGCATATTGAATATTTTCAGTTAAAGGCATCTGAGAAACAGCTGGTGCTAGAAGGGCACTCTGACCTTCCTTTTTCTTCCTGAAGGAGATAAAATTCCCACGTAAAAGATGCCCTCCCTACATCAGGAGGAAGAAAAATATTTTTATCACCAGAGATGGGAAATTGGACCAAAAAATCCATACAAACAAACCTTGTTAAACTAACCCTTATCTTCCTAGTCATTTCTCCACAATTTACTACCCCTAACCAAACCTCTTTGTCTTACTTGTTTCTTTTTCTAAAAGGTAGAAAAGCTTTCTGCGCTGGTCACTTCCTCAGGTCTTCATTCTCTTGTGAAGGTTCCCATGTACATGTTAAAAAAAAAAAAACCCTAAAAACCACTTCTATGCTTTTCTCCTGTTAACCTGTCTTACGTCAATTTAATTCTTATGCCCAGCTGGAGACCCAAAGAGAGTAGAGGAGAATTTTCCCTTGCCTACAATGGTAAATCATTTTCTTTCTGCTAACATTCTAATGTCATGGGGGATCACACTCCCAAACCCTTGGATTATTCTTAAATTCACTCCTTTGAGATACATACAAAATTCTCACGTTTTGCTCTCTGGCCCCTTTAGAAACTTACGCTCACACGATGTCAACCTCATTAGAGCTGTTTACAGAATTTAACCAAATAAGTGTAACATGTCAGGGACAGTACAAAACCCATTAGAGGAGGCTCTTTTAAAACCTTGGCATAAGGACCCAAACGGAATACACGGATAAGGAGAGGCGACCATGGGCACTTCCAAGGTGGAGTCAATCACCTGTCAGGAATGGGACGTGAAGTGACTTCCGGTCCGGCCAGAGTGAATTTCTTCTAGCGAAACCTGAATAACCGGCTTCCCACCTGGACGCTGCAGGCCGGAACGGGCGGACAGCTTCCCCCGCCTCCAGGTGGAGACACCGCTGTCCGTCCGCAGTCACGGAGGTAGCGGACCGACGGGCGGTGCCTGCGCGCTGGGAGGGGCGGGCACAGGACCCACTTCCGGGGCGGGTACAGGGCCCATTTCCGGGGCGGGGAACAGCGCATGCGTTGTGGGGGGTGGGGGGGGGTCGGACTTCGTCCACTTTTCCGGCGAGGTGAACGCGGAAGAGCGGGAGCTGAGGATTTCCGACTACTCAGATTGTGGCGCGGCGACTGCTGCAAGATGGAGGTGGGCTTGGCGGCCGAAGATGGTCGGGATGGTCCCCGGGAGCGGCGAGGCTTGGGTGAAGCCGAGAGGCCGCAGCAGAACCACGAAGTGCGGCCTCAGTCCGGGGCAGACCGGTTACCAAAACATTCCTACTGGTTGGATCTCTGGCTCTTCGTCCTCTTAGACGTGGTGTTGTTTTTCTTCGTGTATTTTTTGCCCTGGTGAGTACTCTTAACGCAGCGTTGAAATGGTAAGGGGCTTAGAGACCATCTACCCCAGTTTGGGGAGGTGGGTGCGGGAGAGGCGAGGAAATTGCATTACGGAAAGTTACGGCCTGTCCACCATCATCCAGCTGGCGAGTGGTAGGATAGGGTAGGCGCGGGAGTGGAACGAAGACCAGAGTGAAAATGTCCTTCCTTGGCACCTCAGTTGAGGGTGTTCAGATGAGGTGTAGAGGAAACTTGGCTTCATAATTTTTTTGTTCTATGTTGGGAGGAAACCGGCTGGGTTTGAGTTCCTGCACTACCACGAAGAAACTGGAGACGTTATTTGGCTTTTTGGAGCTTTATATTCACATTTACCATTTGGGACCAATAGTAACCAGGTCATAGGGGTGTGGTGTGGCGTGGTGTTTTAGATTAATCGCCAACTTATCTAAAAGCGATTTATTTGCATATTGCCTGGCAGCAGTCAGCGCTCCGCTAAAGCTACTGTTAACTGTACGACGGTTTGACCGTGAGCAGGCCGTGCACGGTTATCTCACATGGGTCCAGAACTGGACTCTTGACTTCGTACTCAGATGACCTTACTTTTCAGTGTCCCCATTTCAGTAAATGTTAACTTTATTCACTCACTTCACCTCCCGGAAGCCTGGGTCTCATTTTCTGATTTCCCGCTTTGCTTTATATACACACCCGCACACTCCAAAACACCAACTGATGAGTCACAAAACTCTAGATTCCACTTGGAAAATCCATGGTCTCCATTTTCATTGCCACCCCCTCTGAGAAGACAGTTTTGGCAGAGGATAAAGGAAGGGGACTTAGAGAAGGGGCTTGGGGGAGCAGAACAAGAAGGAGGATACAGGACTGAGATGATACAAGGGACAAGTTCAGGGGAGGAGCAGTGAGCTGAAGGAGGAAAAGCGGTGCAGCTCATTTAGTCATTAAACAGCTCCTTTGGACTTCGGAGCTAATCCTTTATGCACTGTAAGTTAATTTCTCTCAGCCATCATGCTTATTGAATTTGCGGTAATTATGTCTTCTTCTCTCACCCCCAGCCCCCAATTTTGGCAAAAATTTGGGCATAAACTCACTGTTGGTGAGGCCCCATTGTCTCTGATTCCTTGGATTTCTTGAATGGTGTGGCCGAGGGTTCAGTGGGACCAATGGAAGATGGGTGTTTCTGTAAAATCCTCTGTCAAGTCATTTGTAAAGGAGAATCTTTCCACCCACTCCTCCTGATATTTGGTAGAGTGATACTTCAAATGCAGTGTTTTTTTGTTTGTTTTTGTTTTTTTTAATGATCTGAATTTTCAGCTCTGGATAGAAAATGGAAGACTTATAAAGAATAGTCAGGCCTTTTTTTGCTCATATCAATATGAAAATCATTTAGGAATAGGCAAATGACTAAGACAATCAAAGTTTTCAAAAGTTGGCATAAAGTATTTAAAGGGAAAGAAAAAGGAAACATTGTTGACAATTATTTGGTTTTTACAGAATGGTTTGCCTGATACCTAAATTAAGAATTTTGGCTCCTGGAGTGGATCCTGAAAATGACTACAAACTTCTAGAAGAAAGAAGACAGGATTGTGCACCAGAAGAATTTCAGACTCTAAGGGACCTTCATTTCATTTTACACATTCTGTTATTCTTTGCGGGAACTATATTAAATGGGTAATGATCTCAGCCATTCATAGCTAAGTTCTTAAAACTCGGCTCTGATTCACATTTTAAAACTTTTTACAGATTATTTGGTGGCTTTACAGGGGCTGAACATAAAAAGTATTTATACATTAAGATTTATTATACTCATTAGGAAATAGATTGTTTTTCCTTTAACATTTTAAGGGTTGGCCAAGGTTTAGTATGATGCAGATAATATGGTGAAATAATAAGGTGAAATATTTAGAAATAAATTATTCAAAAGCAAGGGAAGAATTTTGAAAAAAGGAGTTAAAAGCTATACAGAAAATGCAGGCCCACAATATATTTGCTGTAAGTGCCAGTTTAATTTTTAGATTAAGTGGACCTCTGTTATGGTTGCTAGGTTGGTACAATCTTAGAGAAAGTATATAGTATCCAGTAATGAAAGGCTAGAGTGCATGGGGTCTTACCTGGATCCTTCCCCTCACTTTTAAGCTCTTGAACTCTGTAAAGTAGGACTGTGTGTTTCAAACCTAATTTTTATTGTGGTTGCATTAAGAATGTTTGTGGCCAAAACATGTTTATTATAATGTCTGTAACTTACTTTAATACTCCAGCAAAGTCACCATATTTACTCTTTGAGCAAATGTTTGAGCACTTACTGTGGGCCAGGTACCACACTGAACGAAACAGACAAAAATACTTGCCTTTATGGAGCTTACGTTCTTTTTTATCTAAGTATGTTAACAAGAATTTATTTCCCAGGAGTGATCAGCTAGTATTTAGTCAAAAAGGTCACATTCCCAAAGCAGCTACTATAAGCCCTTCAGAAGCTATTCCTATTATATAACAGATGTTAGAAATGGGCTCTTGTCCTTGAAATTGGTGACATTTTATATATTGGAATTGCCTAAATATTTTTCCCGTCCCTTAGAAGCAGGGCATAGATCTGGTAAACTCTACATCCTCTGTTCTTTAGAATGGCATTTAGGGTTAGTGTGAAATCTGGGATTGATTTTGCAGGGTTTTAGCCTAATGCTGACTATAAGTTTAACAATTACGCCTTCAGAGAACCTAACAAACCTGCCTGAGGAGAACTTTTTAGGCAAGGTTGAAGCATCTAGAGAAACAGAACTGGGATGTCATTGAGGGTACCAAACAGATTGTATGAATTGTTTTGTGCTACTTGCTAGTAATTTTGTCCAATAAATGTTGATTATACAGGTAAATTGGGTCTGATTTCCTTTCATTTTAACAGATTACTTGTGTGTTAGGTCACACACAAAGATTTATAATCCATACTACCTTTCTGAGCCTAGAATCAGCCTTCTACCACAACTATTGAATATTCTGAAAATTTCTAGTACAGGGAAGATACTACTAAGAAGAAAGATCGTAGTATTGTGACATGACTGTAAATGGTATCCAAAATGGTGGCAGTATGAGGTTTGAATATTTCCTACAGATGAAATTGTGCCTACCACTGAACTGTGCCATCTCAGGGTAACATAGTATACTTGAAGGCTTTTAACTGGGTAAATGGGACACCAAGAAGAATTGGCAAACTTGCTGTGATAAAAATAGAGACATCAAAAGTATTTACATCAATGTGACTTTAGTCTGATAAATTCCTTTGTAAATTTCATATAAGTGAAATGATTGTTTTAATAACCATTTGAAATCAACTGGCCAATGAGCAATTGTGAGGAAGTCTTTAGAGTTCTGTTAACCTGAAAATTTTAGGATGTGAAGTGCTCCATAGACCTAGTCCCTAAATGTAATGGGAATACATTCAGAGACTACAGAATATTTAGTAAGGGCATTTAACGTAGAGGTAATTATGCTCTAGGAAAAGGGTCATCAAACTACACTAATGTTTGTGGCCAAAACATGTTTATTATAATGTCTGTAACTTACTTTAATACTCCAGCAAAGTATTGCCTCTTTAAAGGCCTGTGAGCCAAGAATGATTTTTAACATCTTAAAATGATTGAAAAAAGTCAAGACTATTTCATGATGTGAAAATGATGTGAAATCCAAGTTTCAATGCTTACAAAGTTTTACTGGAACACAGACATGCCCATTCATTTGCATACTGTTATGTAAATGTTACCTTACAGCTGTTTTCACACTACAGTGGCAGAGTTGAGTAACAGAGATCCTATGGTCCACAACGCCTAAATTATTTACTATCTGGGTCTTTAAAGAAAGTTTGCCAACTCCTGTGGGAACGCTCCTTTAGGCCTTGAGGGGGTTGAACTCTTAGGAGTCTCCTGTGATAAATATTTTGATCAGTGATATTCCAAGTTCACCCCTAAACTTTAAATTGACTTACATTTCCCATAAAATATATAATTCACAGAGGTGAAAGGAAGCCACAGTTTATGAATGCAAAGAAAAGTCCCAACCATATTAAATTAAAAATCAGTTTATCCCCCCCCAAAATTTTGAATCAGAAGAAACTGACTTCACACAAAGATACTCTGAAGTATTCTGAACATTACAATCGTTGGCTGTGTTATTTTAAAAGTTATAATAAGCTTATAACCAGAAGAAAACATCTATAAAAATAGACACCCTAGAAATAAAAAATTCACATGTGCACGATTAGTAAATACATATTCAATCTATATTTGGAGTGTTGAATCAACAAAAACAAATGGTCAGTTTCTAGTCTATTAGTACTATAACGATTCAGGAGGTTTCAACTGGACAGTACTTTAAAAAGAGCCCAAATTGGACGTTTCTATTTGATATTTGCAACTCAATTGTGAGTTGAATCCCATACAAATCTATGAGATTGTTTATAAGTATCAAAATCAGTTTAAATGTTTCAATTAATACATTTTCAACTGGACAAAACAACTACACAAAGTTTTTGAAAGCTATTAAAAATACTTGAAGCTCATTTTTCTAGTATTTTACAATGTTATAAAAGCAGTAATTAAATACAGTGACATTTCAGATACAATTTTACAAATTTACAATATTTACAAACCCCCCATACTAAAAGCTATGTTAAAAAAAAAAGCTTTCTTAAAAGATAAAATTTTATTTAGTTGATATTCAAGTATTTCTAAATTAAGAGAATATAAAGTAATAATCACCTACTGTTATAGCTAGAAAAGGCTATTAAAAACTTCTCTAGGTGGAAGACAAAATTTGGCCAAGATTTGATAACTCAGGGAGCTTAGACTTCTACAAGCAATTACTTTCTACTTATCTAGAAAATAAGATTCATTTACATTTTGGAATATTTTAACAATTTATGGGATTGGTCAAGATATTAAATTTACTAATCAGTTTATGGAATTATTATGTTTTATATATAAAATTTAAATTCTCAATTCTCTAGTGTGGACAATATAAAACTATTCTAAACTACAATTAGTTTACCAGCTTAGTACAAAATTAAATGACAACTATGAAATAAGGCAATTACTTATTTTCACTTGTAAGGTCATAATAATGGAAAATCCCTTTTTTTTTTTTTTTAAAGAAAGACTTCTCCATGAAAATAGGTGGGGTAAAAATTATTTGTTTAGAAAAAAGGGAGGGTGCTCAAATTAATACATTTCATTAAAAATTAAATCTATATGAAAGGCAAAAATTTAATCTGGAAACCCAGAAAGATTTTCAAGAATATGAAAATTACTAAAATGGGCTGACAACCTATAAACAGGTAATATTATAGCAGGGAAAATTTAGGCAGTCACAGTGATATTCTTAAAAAGAGGACTATAGGTTAATTCCTAACACTGGTTATTAGCAGCCCAAAGTAAACCAAACCAAAATAAAAACCTTTCACATTTCATATAAAATTAGAAAAAATGTAACAAGATAAATATACTAAAGTGAAGTATTTTTAGCTTACATGACTGAAGTAATGTTTATGAATGCATACAACAAAGGATATTCTGAAGATAAAAATTCTAGGAGCAAAACTGTCTTCTCTTCTGACCTTGAGAATTTAAAAATTGTTTTATCATTAAGGCTTTTTTTCCCCAAATGCCATCAATTTCATGGGTCGATACATTTTAAGACACTTAAAGGGATCGTATGTAGTAGACTATCACAGAAGTCAAAAGCAAATGGGTGAAGTCCTCTTTTGGCTCCCCATTAGAAAGTGCTTCCTCACAAAGCAAATATTGCTTTGACTACACAAGCTACATATCATCTATCTTTCAGTTAGCAGAGTTTACCAATCTACATATGAGTACTGGTTAGTTTAATACCTATGGGTCTACCAGTCAGAAAATACAGGGACAAATTACATTTTTACTCAACTGCAGCATATGATAAATGACTTTCTGCATACCCCCGGATTTTCTATTTTTTGAGGCACGCCAAGACTATTCAGAGGGAATTCCAAAATATCCAATAAGTAGATCTTCACAAAATAAAATATCTGTATAGAAAGTTAAAGTGATTAATGAGTTAAATATTGCCATGGTTTTAATTTCATATAGCACTAGGTTTGGTCATTTGATTCCTAGTTAATGGCCTCAGAAGTAAAAGCCTGTCGGTTTCATCATTTATCTATTACAATGTATACCAGGTTTATATCTTTGCTTGGAAGGGCAGTTTGAACCAAGACTACTATGTAACACAGGCCCTAGCCCTCTTTCGTTCTGAGAAAGTGAATTATCATTACAAATGCCACTGCTCTCTGGAAAACAGAGCTTGGGCCTCTGATGGTATTTCAATCTATATGTATCAGTCATGCAGTTATCCACTGAAAAATAGGTAGTTAATGAAACTGTCTCATTTGGACAGGTAGAACTAGAGTCTATTTCTGGCTGGCAAGGAGCACCAACAGCTGTACCCGAGTCTGCCTGAAAATCATTAGCTGAAGAGCTGGACGGGGTGTTTGATGTGTTGCCGACATACTCTTTTGCTTGAAATGTTTCCTTAAGTCTTTCATCATTCACATATGTACTCACTTCTAAACCTGGTTCTGAAGCTGTACTCAAACTGTGCTTTGGAAGACTAGAGGAATTAGCTTTAAACATCTCTGTTGGTTTGACAGCAGGTGGAGCATCATTTTCCTCTGACTGTGGCACATCATTTTTCTCTGACTGTGGCACACTGGTTATAGCATATTTCTTTGGTGGCAGAGGGGGTGGGGTATTCTGGCAAACAAGTTCTGGCATCTGACAACCATCAGATCTGCTGGTTGACTGAATGAGATGTTCCCTGGATAGAGAGTTCTCAGAGTAACACTGTTCTATCATATTTTGCTGCTGGATGAGGGGAGCAGTTCCTGGCTTCAACCCCACAGTTCTCATGTGTGAAGACCACAATGAAGATGGTGAGACTGTTCCATTACTGTTCACTCTCTTTGCAGAAGCAGAATTATCATCAACGTGAAAAAGCAAACCTGTTCTCTCAGAATTTTCTATATTAAGCCACTCAGAAAATTTGTATTCACTTGCTTTTTCAAGTTTCTGATCATCTGACTGGTGGGTATGCTCTCTTGCTGTATGGTCCTTGAGTATTTGTGGATTGGATGAAGGGAATAACTTTCCATTGGTTTCACGTATATGTGACCTGAAAAACAAAAACAAAGCTAAAACGCCATACACAAATATGCAAAATTGGAGGGAAAACAAACATTTGTAGTTTAACTTCCCAATACAGCACTTATGTTATTTGCGTAACATAGCAGAAATGGAAAGATATTTGCAACCATTAACAATTTACACTCTCTGAATCCAAAATCTTTATGCCAGAATACATAAATGTTTATTAGAAACATCCGTCATTACCAAGATCAGATTTATAACCAGAAGTATAATTAAAAAAGCAAATTTCAGGGGCTTCCCTGGTGGCGCAGTGGTTGAGAGTCCGCCTGCCGAAGCAGGGGACACGGGTTTGTGCCCCGGTCTGGGAAGATCCCACATGCCGCGGAGTGGCTGGGCCCGTGAGCCATGGCCGCTGAGCCTGCGCGTCCGGAGCCTGTGCTCCGCAACGGGAGAAGCCACAACAGTGAGAGGCCCGCATACCACAAAAAAAAAAAAAAAAAAAAAAAAAGCAAATATCAGAGAATTCCCTGGCAGTCCAGTGGTTAGGACTCGGCGCTTTCACTGCCCGGGCCCAGGTTCAATCCCTGTTTGGGCAACTAAGATGCCACAAGCCACACAGTGCAGCCAAAAAAAAAAAAAAAAAATTCAACTTAAAAACACTGAAATTACATTTATTGTGATAAAATGTAGCACAGACTTAAGAAAAATGTTACTAGCAAACAATTCAATATTCTAAAACACTTCCCACCCAAAGTTTATAGCAATAGAGGTACTTTAATTTTGATATATAATGCTATAAGGATAGTATACTAATTAAAAATAATTTAGTTAATCAAAGACTACCTTTATTTAAGTAATAGTTAACTTCTAAGGTGAAGAAAAATGATATCACATTGCAAATTATTTATCTTCATATGATTAAATTATTTTTCTCATGTGAATTGCATAAAATTCAATTAGAGCACAAAGATGAAAAGAGTTGAGGCTCTGCTAAGTAGATAAGAGCTATATTCAAATCTCAACTCCGTTGCTTTGGCCAAATTACTTAATCTAAGCCCCAAATTTTCTCTTTTGTAAAATACCATACATCTCAAAAGAATGCTGTGAGGTTTAAAACAAACAATCATATATTGTACAAGGTACTTTGTAGGCCCCGTATCATTAAGGTTTACATCCTTTTAATGATCCCCAATAAAACATGCATCATAATACTCTAGACCAGCAGTCCCCAACCTTTTTTGGCACCAGAGACCAGTTTTGTGGAAGACAATTTTTGCACTGACTTGGGAAGGAGCGTGTGGTTCAGGCGGTAATGCGAGCGATGGGGAGCGGCAGATGAAGCTTCGCTCACTCGGCCGCCACTCACCTCCTGCTGTGCGGCCCAGTTCCAGTATCAGTCTGCAGCCCGGGGCTTGGGGACCCCTGCTCTAGACCCATTGCTTTCAGCGTAGTGACAGGTAGTATGCCTTTCTGATAAAGAGTTCCTATAATACATGCATTTAATTTAAAAGATTTTAGTATTCCAAATAGCTAGGATTACCTTTTTATCAAAGGATCTTTTATTTGTAGATATGATTCTGGGTGGGACTCATAAGATTTATAGGCTACTTCCAGGTTCTTGGGTTCTTTTCTAAAGCCTGAGGAAGGGAATGAGAAAAAATTATTTAAGTGATCTTTTAGAATTTACTCCATCTATACTTCTCCATAATTTACAAAAGATTTTCTATAATCAGGTAATTCTCTTCCAAATTAACAGATGAAAACTAGTTCTTCAAGCCTCGGCTCAAATAATACCTCTTTCCTGAACCCTTTATACAAAATCAATGGCTCTTTCCTCAATTTTTTTTTTTTTTTTGGTACGCGGGCCTCTCTCTGCTGTGGCCTCTCCCGTTGCCGAGCACAGGCTCCAGACGCGCAGGCCCAGCGGCCATGGCTCACGGGCCCAGCCGCTCCGTGGCATGTGGGATCCTCCCGGACCGGGCACGAACCCGAGTCCCCTGCATCAGCAGGCGGACTCTCAACCACTGCGCCACCAGGGAAGCCCCTATCCTCAATTTATTATCTCTTGAAAATGTCAGCAATCCCCCAAAAGTGTTATTCTAGATGGGTCGTGTGTAGCTGTGCTTCCCTTGTTTACTCTTTACTGACAAAATGGTGGGAAAACGCTACATTTGGAGACAGATGGCTTGAGTTGAAGTTTGGATTCACAGCTTATTGGTTGGTAACTTTATATTCCTAAAACCAACTTTACAAACTTATACCACCTTACAGTCTAGATTTCTGCCTTTAAGTAATGCGATGCTGATATCTATTTTACCAACGTCACAGAAATATTAGGAACATCAACTGAATTTAAATGGGTGGGAGGGTATTATGATAACATAAAATGTTATCCCACCACTAACTAGCTTCCATTTATTGACTGCTTACTCAAGTTGTAAGAAGTTGATAATTATTTCATTTAATTTTTACAACTGAACACCTTTTTACTTGAAAAGACAATGAACGAACTTCAGTTATTCAGACTTGAGTATGTGTCAGAAATTTTCTTGAAAATAAGAGAAGTGAACCTGTCACTTCGAATAAAACAACTGGCAGTATTTATTGCCAATGATAAAATTTAACCTTTTAGATGAAAGTAAGAGTTTTGGAAAATTTGTATTTACCACCATGAGTTCTGTACTTTTCCAATACTTATAAAGAAAGACTTCCTGATAATATCTGTGGTGATGTTTTAAAATCTGTTCTTTAAAAGTATATAGAGAGGGCTTCCCTGGTGGCGCAGTGGTTGAGAATCTGCCTGCCAATGCAGGGGACACGGGTTCGAGCCCTGGTCTGGGAAGATCCCACATGCTGCAGAGCGACTAGCCCCGTGAGCCACAATTACTGAGCCTGCGCGTCTGGAGCCTGTGCTCTGCAACAAGAGAGGCCGCGATAGTGAGAGGCCCGCGCACCGCAATGAGGAGTGGCCCCCGCTTGCCGCAACTAGAGAAAGCCCTCACACAGAAACGAAGAGCCAACACAGCCATAAATAAATAAATATATATATAGAGAGAGAGAGAAATGGGACTTCCCTGGCAGTCCAGTGGTCAAGACTCTGCACTCCCACTTCAGGGGGCATGGGTTCAATCCCTGGTTGGGGAACTAAGATCCCGCATGCCGTGTGACATGGCCGAAAAAAAAAGATATATAAAAAAATGTATCCAGATAAATGACCTGGAAAACAGAATGGTGGAATTCACTGCTGCGGAAGAGAATAAAGAAAAAAGAATGAAGAGAAATGAAGACAACCTAAGAGACCTCTGGGACAACACTAAACGCAACAACATTCGCATTATAGGGGTCCCAGTGGAGAAGAGAGAGAGAAAGGACCAGAGAAAATATTTGAAGAGATTATAGTCGAAAACTTCCCTAACATGGGAAAGGAAATAGACACCCAAGTCAAGGAAGCTCAGTGAGTCCTATACAGGATAAACCCAAGGAGAAACACGCCAAGACACATATTAAACAAACTACCAAAAATTAAAGACAAAGAATAATTATTGAAAGCAGCAAGGGAAAAATGACAAATAACGTACAAGGGAACTCCCATAAGGTTAACAGCTGATTTCTCAGCAGAAACTCTACAAGCCAGAAGGGAGTGGCATGATATACTTAAAGTGATGAAAGGGAAGAACCTACAACCCAGATTACTCTACCCAGCAAGGATCTCATTCACATTCGATGGAGAAATCAAAAGCTTTAGAGACAAGCAAAAGCTAAGAGAATTCAGCACCACCAAACCAGCTCTACAGCAAATGCTAAAGGAACTTCTCTAAGTGGGAAACACAAGAGAAGAAAAGGACCTACAAAAACAAACCCAAAACAATTAAGAAAATGGTCATAGGAACATACATATCGATAATTACCTTAAACGTGAATGGATTGAATGCCCCAACCAAACGACACAGGCTTGCTGAATGGATACAAAAACAAGACCCATATATATGCTGTCTAAAAGAGACCCACTTCAGACCTACGGACACATACAGACTGAAAGTGAGGGGATGGAAAAAGATATTCCACGCAAATGGGAATCCAAAGAAAGCTGGAGTAGCAATACTCATATCAGATAAAATAGACTTTAAAATAACACAATAATAGTGGGGGACTTTAACACCTCACTTACACCAATGGACAGATCATCCAAAATGAAAATAAATAAGGAAAGCTTTAAATGACACAATAGACCAGATAAATTTAATTGATATTTATAGGACATTCCATCCAAAAACAGCAGATTACACTTTCTTCTCAAGTGCACACAGGACATTCTCCAGGATAGATCACATCTTAGGTCACAAATCAAGCCTCAGTAAATTTAAGAAAATTGAAATCATATCAAGCATCTTTTCTGACCACAACGCTATGAGATTAGAAATGAATTACAGGGAAAAAACGTAAAAAGCACAAACACATGGAGGCTAAACAATATGTTACTAAATAACCAAGAGATCACTGAAGAAATCAAAGAGGAAATCAAAAAATACCTACAGACAAATGACAATGAAAACACAATGATCCAAAACCTATGGGATGCAGCAAAAGCCGTTCTAAGTGGGAAGTTTATAGCTATACAAGCCTACCTCAAGAAACAAGAAAAATCTCAAATAAACAATCTAAACTTACACCTAAAGGAACTAGAGAAAGAAGAACAAACAAAACCCAAAGTTAGCAGAAGGAAAGAAATCATAAAGATCAGATCAGAAATAAATGAAAAAGAAATGAAGAAAACGATAGCAAAGATAAATAAAACTAAATACTGGTTCTTTGAGAAGATAAACAAAATTGATACACCATTAGCCAGACTCATCAAGAAAAAGAGGGAGAGGACTCAAATCAATAAAATTAAAAATGAAAAGAAAGAAGTTACAACAGACACAGCAGAAATACAAAGCATCCTAAGAGACTACTACAAGCAACTCTATGCCAATAAACTGGACAACCTGGAAGAAATGGACAAATTCTTAGAAAGGTATAACCTTCCAAGACTGAACCAGGAAGAAATATAAAAAATGAACAGACTGATCACAAGTAGTGAAATTGAAACTGTGATTAAAAATCTTCCAACGAACAAAAGTCCAGGACCAGATGGCTTCACAGGTGAATTCTATCAAACATTTAGAGAAGAGCTAACACCCGTCCTTCTCAAACTCTTCCAAAAAACTGCAGAGGAAGGAACACTCCCAAACTCATTCTATGAGGCCACCATCACCCTGATACCACAACCAGACAAAGATACTACAAAAAAAGAAAATTACAGACCAATATCACTGATGAATATAGATGCAAAAATCCTCAACAAAATACTAGCAAACAGAATCCAACAACAACACATTAAAAGGATCATACACCATGATCAAGTGGGATTTATCCCAGGGATGCAAGGATTCTTCAATATACGCAAATCAATCAATGTGGTACACCACATTAACAAACTGAAGAATAAAAACCATATGATCATCTCAAGAGATGCAGAAAAAGCTTTTGACAAAATTCAACACCCATTTATGATAAAAACTCTCCAGAAAGTGGGCATAGAGGGAACCTACGTCAACATAATAAAGGCCACATATGACAAACCCACAGCAAACATCATTCTCAATGGTGAAAACTGAAAGCATTTCCTCTAAATCAGGAAAAAGACAAGGATGTCCACTCTCACCACTATTATTCAACATAATTTTGGAAGTCCTAGCCTCAGCAATCAGAGAAGAAAAAGAAATAAAAGGAATCCAAATTGGAAAAGAAGTAAAACTGTCACTGTTTGCAGATGACATGATACTATACATAGAGAATCCTAAAGATGCCACCAGAAAACTACTAGAGCTAATCAATGAATTTGGTAAAGTTGCAGGATACAAAATTAATGCACAGAAACCTCTTGCATTCCTATACACTAATGATGAAAAATCTGAAAGAGAAATTAAGAAAACATTCTCATTTACCATTGCAACAAAAAGAATAAAATAGCTAGGAATAAACCTACCTAGGGAGACAAAAGACCTGTATGTAGAAAACTGTAAGACACTGATGAAAGAAATTAAAGATGATACCAACAGATGGAGAGATATACCACGTCCTTGGATTGGAAGAATCAATATTGTGAAAATGACTATACTACCCAAAGAAATCTACAGAGTCAATGCAATCCCTATCAAATTACCAATGGCATTTTTTACACAACTAGAACAAAAAATCTTAAAAATCTGTATGGAGATACAAAAGACCCCGAATAGCCAAAGCAGTCTTGAGGGAAAAAAACGGAGCGGGATGAATCAGACTCCCTGACTTCAGACTGTACTACAAAGCTACAGTAATCAAAACAATATGGTCCTGGCACAAAAACAGAAACATAGATCAATGGAACAAGATAGAAAGCCCAGAGATAAACCCACACACATATGGTCAACTAATCTATGACAAAGGAGGCAAGGATATACAACGGAGAAAAGACAGTCTCTTCAATAAGTGGTGCTGGGAAAACTGGACAGCTACATGTAAAAGAATGAAATTAGAACACTCCTTAACACCACACACAAAAATAAACTCAAAATGGATTAGAGACCTAAATGTAAGACGGAACACTATAAAACTCTTAGAGGAAAACATAGGAAGAACACTCTTTGACATAAATCACAGCAAGATCTTTTTTGATCCACCTCCTAGAGTAGAGGAAATAAAAACAAAAATAAACAAATGGGACCTAATGAAACTTAAAAGCTTTTGCACAACAAAGGAAACCATAAACAAGATGAAAAGACAACCCTCAGAATGGGATAAAATATTTGCAAACGAATTAACGGAGAAAGGATTAATCTCCAAAATATATAAACAGCTCATGCAGCTCAATGTTAAAGAAACAAACAACCCAATCCAAAAATGGGCAGAAGACCTAAATAGACATTTCTCTAAAGAAGACATACAGATGGCCAAGAAGCATATGAAAAGCCACTCAACATCACTAATTATGAGAGAAATGCAAATCAAAACTACAATGAGGTATCACCTCACACCAGTTCGAATGGGCATCATCAGAAAATCTACAAACAACAAATGCTGGAGAAGGTGTGGAGAAAAGGGAACCTTCTTGCACTGTTGGTGGGAATGTAAATTGATACAGCCACTATGGAGAACAGTATGGAGATTCCTTAAAAAATTAAAAATAGAATTACCATATGATCCAGCAATCCCACTATGGGGCATATACCCAGAGAAAACCATAATTCAAAAAGACACATGCACCCCAATGTTCATTGCAGCACTATTTACAATAGCCAGGTCTTGGAAGCAACCTAAATGCCCATCAGCAGACGAATGGATAAAGAAGATGTGATACATATATACAATGAAATATTACTCAGCCATAAAAAGGAACGAAATTGGGTCATTTGTAGAGATGTGGATGAATCTAGAGACTGCTATACAGAGTGAAGTAAGTCAGAAAGAGAAAAACAAATATCGTATATTAACTCATGTATGTGGAACCTAGAAAAATGGTGCAGATGAACCGGTTTGCAGGGCATAAGTTGAGACACAGATGTAGAGAACAAATGTATAGACACCAAATGGGGAAAGCCGTGGGGGGGTGGGGATGGTGGTGTGCTGAATTGGGCGATTGGGATTGACGTGTATAAAATTGATGACTAATAAGAACCTGCTATATAAAGAAATAAATAAAATAAAATTCAAAAAAAATGAGTTTTAAACAAGAAGCACTGCAGGTACAATGTTACCAAAAAAAAAAAAAAAGAAAAAAGAAATGTATCAACATTTGGAAGACTTGCATAATTTAGCAAACCAATATTTTCCAAATGAGGATACATGGATATTTCAAAATCATGCGTGAGTAAAGGATTTATTCATTCTTTAAATGAATAAATAAAATATTTAAGATTTTCAGGTTTAATGCCTAATACAGTGAATCTTAATAGATATAGCAACAAAAGCTGTTTGAGGTCCTCAATACCTTTTGAAAACAACCGTTCCAGTTAATTGCAAATAGGTGTCTTTTTAAAATCTGAGTCACAACTATTCTGTAAAACTTCCCTTTTTATAACCAAGGAATTGAGACTTAGGGAAATGAAGTGTCCTAACCGATGCCATATAGGTGGTTAAGTGGCAACACTCAAACAAACCCAGGATTAACTGCAAAGCCAGTGCTCTTTCTACTACCTGCAGGCTCTCTTTCATGTATGCCTAAAACACAAGGTCATTATACAGAATCTCCTTCTGATGAAACTAGGCCATTAGTATGAACATCAAATAACAGGATATACTTTAACATGCTGATGCCCACAGAAGATATCAAAATATATGGCATTAGCTTGAATATTCAATTCATTCCCTATCCTTCTGTACAATTCCAGTAAATTTTTCTGTATTTTTCCTTATTTTTAGTTGACCTTTTCATCATGTTAATTTATTTCAGTTTCCTCTCATTCTCATGCTTCTAGTCTACTGTACACCAAATCTGTGAACCAAAGATTGCAAAGAAAACAAAATCAAGTTATTAAAAAAGCAACTTTTATTTTTTAAACAATAGATAACTTTATCTTAGATGCCTTTTTATTTCTAAATTGATGTTCTAGGTACATTTTTTAAAACCACCCTGTCACTCAAAATTCAACTGGAACCTATAGTTGATAACATCTAAATATTACCCTATTTTAAAAATCTATATTGGTTATTATATGCCTCTGCGAGTTAAATCTTAGAAGTAATTTCCAAGAAAGAGTAATGTAATATACATGAAAAATTAATACCCTATATGCCATATTGCTCACACAGTAAATGGCAGCTCCCAATAAAAATGAGAAACACTGTTTTTTCTTCTTTTAAATCACCTCCACACTGTCCACCATATTTCCAACTCACTGATCCAAGACAAAATAAGTATAAACTGAGACAAATTCTTCTTACCTTCCCCTCCGCCAACTATTTCTATATCCACCAAGTGCCATACTAATAAAGTCTCAGAAATAAAAGGCAATATAATATATCACAGAGAGTCTCATGACCCTGTAACCTTGACACACTGCCTGAGTCTCAAAAACTAAGCCTCCCTCTTAAGTGAAGTACGTCAGACAGACAAAAACAAATATCATATAATATCACTTGTATGTGCAATCTAAAAAATGATACAAATGAACTTATTTACAAAACAGACAGACTCACAGACATAGAAAACAAACTTATGGTCGCCAAAGGGGAAAGCAGAGGGTGGGGGAGGGAAGTAAATTAAAGAGTTTGGGATTAACATACACATACTACTATACGTGAAATAGATAAACAATGAGGACCTGCTGTACAGCACAGGGAACTCTACTCAGTATCTTGTAATAACCTATACTGGAAAAGAATCTGTAAAAGAATAGATATATATATACATGTATAACTGAATCACTCTGCTGTACCCCTGAAACTAACACATTATAAATTAATTATACCTCAGTTTAAAAAATGGTTGTTAAAAAAAAAAACTAAGCCTCTCTCTTTGACAGCTACTTTATGACTAAAGAAAAAAAAAGTAATATCAGAAGGAATCTTGATTATTTTTCAACCTGTAAAGTCTGAAAAATTTGTAAGTTAAAGTTACATTATAATTTCCCACCCACTGTGATTTTAACTTTGGAATGTTTATTTACTTCTTAACTTATCCAGAACTTCAAGTTTAATATTCACAAATACAAAAAAAATTAAATACTTAATTCTTAAAGATTTCTTTACTTTTATTAAAGTATCCACGCAATGGGCAGCAGGAGGCAGCAGAGGTTTTATAAATATGTTTGAAATTTTAATATCACTATGGCAGGCATTCAACCAAGTGGTTTGACTTCAGAATTCCAACTAACTTAAAAATAGATGTGTTATTTTTCTCCTCTGCTGACATAGACATCCATGTGTCTTTACTGAGAATTTTGGCTTCAGGTTCTTTGCAAATCTAAGATAGTCAGATTTTAACACTTGGCACAGAAAATACTTCAACATCAAGGCAAGACGCTTTAATTAATAATGCTAATTTTGGTACTGTATACAAAAAACCTAAAGCCCAATAGTCAAGAAATAAAAATATATATACTTAATCTGAAAAGGTGACCTAGATTTAAAACAGACTTACATAGCAAGAAAACCAAACTGCTAGTCTAGACACTGTAATCCTCATTCTTGTTGTATCAGAAGATTTCAGACTATAATAATAATACTGCAATTACAAAGTCTAAACATTCAAGAGCAATAACCTAATCAATGACCTGATTTACTATAAAAAGACAGTTAAGCAAAATTTGAATATTTTAGAAAAAAATCACAAAACTTTAACTATATAAATATTTCTGGCTAAATTTACTACATGCCAAAAGGAACAGAGAGATACTTTAATATGTAATAATCTACCCTATCAGATACTAAACTTGGGGATGATACAAAATAAAAAGGCAAGAGTCAGTAACTTCTTTCCTCACTGGGATTATAATTTAAAGAAAGAGCAAATAATGCTATTTTGTTACAAATTAAATTTCAATACTGAAAGTTTATGGTTTTAAAAAACATATAAACATTTGGTGATGGGCCACAGCAAGTGCCTCTCAATGGTCTATGAAACTCTTAGAGAAAATAAATTTAGTATGCACAGAAACAAAACCAACTGTGAAAAGTACCTCATTCTTCAGATATACTCTCTAAATGAATATACTCTGAAGTTTGCAAAAAACATCTTAGAGGAAATAAACTTATGTATACGAATAAACTCTTCCAGTAAAATTTTTTCATTTACTAATTTTAGGATTTAACAACATTAAGGGTAGTATATTTCACTTAACATAATGGAGGTACAGATTTTTTTACAATAAGAATTTAGGAAATTAACAGATTTTTTCTGACCACTGATTAACTTCTTTCACTCTTCCTTGTCATTTGCAAGATCAAGATTCTCAGCTTGAACTAACCCTGACTTCTATGATTAACTGAGATTAAGCCAAGTATTACAGACCTCAAAGTAAATGGCAAAAGTTTTCTGAAAGACCTAATAATTCCTTTGTGATTTGTTATTTACAATCTATAAATATCCAAACACATATTTATTCAGTAGATAACCTTACTCCATAGAGAAAAGAGTCCATTAGGTATGAACTCCTTCAACTGACTCATCTAACACAATATACACTGAATGGTACCAACACTCACCTTTATCTCTCCCATTACAGAAAAACTACTACTCCCTTAATTCAAAGCTTTCCTTTGAAGTTCCATTCTCACTCTACCTCCAGAGATCTTACTCCATTAATTACTGTTCTGGTCTATTCTTATCTTCACACCTTTCTCACCCTCTGTACATCATTAGTTCCTTACCCTTTGTAACATAAATGCAAAACTAAGCTCTTGGTTTCATTTTTCTCCTTTAGGTAGGGCTTCTTTACTATTCACAGCAAGGGTTTTGACAGACATGTGCACTTATTTACTTCTCCTATTTACTTTTTATTCTACTGTAACCTTTTTTGAAAAACTTTTAATTTGAAGATAATTTCATAAAGTTCAGAGAAGTTGAAAGATATGCCTACCTGCATATCCTTTACTCAGATTCACCTATTATTAACACTTTAGTCCACTTTTTTTTCTGAAGCATTTGACAGTAAGTTACAAACATCATGACCCTTTACTTCTAAACACTTCAGTTCTACCTTAATCTTGCTTCTATTCTAATGTTCCCTCTATTCTAATGTTTCTCTAATACTGCTTTTACTAGGTCACTAATGACTTACTAACTGCTAAACCAAACTTGGACTTTTTAATCCTTATTCTGCTTAATCTGTGATCACTTTTCTTTTTGAAGCTCTCCATTTTCCCAGTTTCCGTGTGCTAACTCCCTCTCCTGTATTTTCTCATACTTTCCAACTACTCCTCATTCTTTTCCAAAGTTGCTCCTTCTCTCTACTCTTAGCTCATCTCTCTTAGTCAGCAAACCCCATGTTTCTTCCTTTGTCTATTTTATTTTCCCTGAAATCTCCCATTTTCCTGCATGATGTTGTCCATGTCTACCGCATTCAATTCCCATATATGTTGATGGCTACCAATACATAATCTTTCCTGCATTCCAGACATTTGTTCCTAACTAATCTACTTACCTAGATGACAAACCAAACAAATCCAAAAATAAATTTGCCATCCTCTCTCACCCTCAAAATTTGTCCCTTCTTCCTATATTCCTCCATTTGGTAAAAGGTGAATCCACTTATGTAATACCCAAATACGGCCACCCCCAGCTTTCTCCTTTTCCCTCACTGTGCACATCTGTCACAGAAAGTGACTCCACTGTCCACACATTCTTATAATCTCTCAAATCTTCTTTCTTGACATTGATACTGCCTTAGTTTATACCCTCATCTTTTCTCTCCTAGGCTATTATTCATCTAAATAATTTTTCTCCCACTGCTCCAAATTCACCCCCTACACTGCCACCAGAGTCCTTTCTAAATGCAAACTGGAGTATGCTACTCTCCTTGTCCTTAGATGCCTTTCCATTTACTTTTCCATTTTACTTTTATGCTAAAAATAGCATAAAAGTTTCATCATGATTTGGCTTCTCTCTACCCTCTAACCATCATCTCACAATTTCCAGGTATGCATTCCAGCCTTGTATATAACAAACTAGCTGTATCCTTCCAATATGTGATAATTTCTCCTGACCATGTGCTTTTGAACATGTCATTTCTTCTGTTTTGAATGTAATTTAAGGCATTTGACATTCTCCCCATTAGTGACCCATTTTTAAAAGAGGAGCTAAAATAATCTAAGTGGCATTGTGGAATTTCACAATGTTCTCAAATAGCTTTAGGCAGTGTAGGTATGTTTGTTTGCAGCAGAATCCATAAATATAATAGGCTATATAATATCTCTATCAATGAAAAACTATCAGTGAGATAATTACAATGGCATTGTTATAGATTTTAATTTCTCTACCATCACATAAACTTGTACAGACTAATATTGAAAGCTGACTTAAATGTCAAACAAAATATGAAAATAAAAAAATTTCTAAGGTTTCTTAACTTTGTAAAAGTCTTTTACCTGTGGATAGAAAGTCATTCTTCAGGTCAATAATGTAAGTGTACCCCCATTTTATAATTAAGAAGTAGGAGAAATCCAAGAAAATCATACCAAGCCACAAAAAATTAAACTGTGCCTTACTGAAAAAAAGGAAAAAATCCACACAGGGTCAGTTTTTAGCTTGCAAAAAAAATTCCTATACCCACTTTAACATGTTCTCAAAGACTAGGGGAGGGAAATACACATACAGATACCACAAGGCATGAACATTAATAAAGTTTCCCTAAGCAAACACTAGCTTAAAGAACTACGGTAGGCTTTGAAGTTTATTAAACAAGAAATAATTTTAATGTAATGCAATTTATGTAGTTAAATAAAACGTGGGGTACATAAAACCATAACAAGATACCACTTCACACCCATTAGGATGGCAATTCTCCAAAAAAAACCCCAGAAAATAACAAGTATTGGTGAGGATATGAAGAACTTGGAACCTCTGCATTGCTGGTGGGAATGTAAAATAGTGCAGCTGCTGTGGAAAACAGAATGGTGGTTCCTCAAAAAACTAAACAGAGAATTGCCACAGGATCCAGCAATTGTGCTTCTGGGTATATACTCAAAAGAACTGAAAGCAGGGATTTCAGATATTTGTACACTAATATACATAGGGGCATTATATACAATAGCCAAAAGGTAGAAACAACCCAAATGTCCATCAACAGATGAATGGATAAACAAAATGTGTTACATCATATAATGCAATATTATTCAGCCTTAAAAGGAATGAAATTCTGATACATGGATGAACTCTGAAGACGCTGTGCTAAGCGAAATAAGCCAGTCACAAAAAGACAAACCCTGCATGAGTCCACTTATATGAGGTACCCAGAGTAGTCAAATTCAAAGAGACAGAAAGTAGAATGGAGGTTGCAGGGGCCAGGGGAGGGGGGAACGGGGAGTTGTTTAATGGGTACAGTTTCAATTTGAGAAGATGAAAGAATTATGGAGATAGATGGTAGTGATGGTGGCAAAACAATGCACATGTACTTAATATCAGACAATGGTAACTATGGTTAGAATGACAAATTCTGTGGCGTATATTTTACCACAATAAAAAAAATTAGTTTTAATTGGCTACATACATACTATTTCATATTAAGTGGGGAAACCCAGAACAAAGCTATTATAGCAATGCACTCCTAACCATCGAAATTTCTATGACCTTGTGTTTTTATTAATATCAGGAAGCAAGCATCATTTTATAAAAAGCACTGAACTTGCAGTTATTGTTCAGTTTTTACTGACTTCTGCTGTTGATTTCTGGCCAGCCTTTTACTGTTTCCTGTAATACTTGGTTACCAGACTTTTATCAGATTTTTTAAACAGGCGAGACATTTTATATGTGAAAGGAAGGTTATTTCCTTAATATAAGTGTTTCCTTCTGATATTATGCCATTTGATGAAAACAAAATAATTAAACATTTAATCATATTCAATATCTGCAACCTGAAAAATAATCTCCACAAAAGCCTTAAGGATGATAAAGACTAAAAACAAACTTTAAAATGTGTTCTTCATGGCTATTTTTTATCGTGAAAAATTATAGCCCTTCTAATCCTCTGAATTCTAAAATTTGAAGACAATGACTTTGATTCCAACCTCAATAATCCCCTTGCTCATCATTTTCCTTGATCCCTGTTCCCCAGATCCTTTAGGTATAACCTCTCAGTAACAATGCCGAATTCTGTATACAAACATCTAATTTTCTTTGCTTCTGGGCCTCTGTGTGTTGCTAACAAATCACCTATAATAATGTCACACCATTACATATTTACTGTTTCCAAAGTGAACTTTTCTAGCAGGCTGTTTATCAATTTTTCTATCTGTCCTTAACGCCTGTGGTAGACATTAGGACTGTTCATACATATTGCAGTGCACCAGCAAATTACCCTTTTCCACCCTCTTTGAAATTAGGCCTGGCTGTTAAGACTTGCCTTGGCCAGTCAGATGTGAGTGGAAGCACATTTATCACTTCTGGGTTGAAAGTTTTAAGAGCTTACATGTGATTCACTATGTTGTGTCCCCTTCAATCTCCTCTCCCCCCGGTACTGCAATGATCAGAGAAGTACTGGTAGAGTCCCATTAGCCTCAGGCCCTGAGTGATTACTAGGAAGAGACTTCATGCTGACATTCACAGGACACGTGCTGTGAGCAAGAAACAGTCTTGTACTAAGACACGGAGATTTTCAAGTTGTTACCACTGCACAGCCCAGAACCTAGCCTAGCCTGACTGACACACTTTCCCTTTTTCCTATTCCCTGAAGTAGCTATTCCCATCTTTTAAGACTTCAAGCATAAACTCTCCTAGTTTCCATCCTCATTACTCATAAACTTATCAGTAACAGGACTGTCCTTAGCTTCTTTACTCGTAATACCATGATTTATTCTTTACTGCTACTATGATAATATATTTAAATAAAATTTTTACCTTCCAAGTAGTTTTTGCTCTGTTGGGAGGTATAGTTCATACGATCTATGTTTAGATTGCTTGTCTTAATCTGGTTGCTAGAGAATAGAATAAAACACACACCAAACACATCAGCTATAATGGATTATTATTTAGTTTACCCCAAGAAAAAGAAAGGAAATAACATTTGCTAAACAATTATTATATACCATGTGCTGTTCTAGGGGATTAATGTACATTATTAATTTACATCTCACAACTTAAAATACTTAAAAGGAGTTATTATCCTCATTTTTCAATAGGAGATTAAGGCTGTGAAAGTCAAGTTAATTTGCCCAATAATTAAAATCCAAGCCTATCTGATTACGAAGTTCTGATCTTTCTAATACCCTAGGCTACCCCTTTCGAAGAAGCATTATGAAATTACCCTGCAAAGTAAAAAAACTTCCCAAGTCTTTATTACAGTGATTATTTCGGTAAAACATGAGCGGTCACTTTTTGCAAATCTGGCTTTTCAATAATGAATGTAATAAAACACCAGCTAACATCAAATTAAGATGCTTTAGATTGATTAAGAGCAGAAATAGTGGCTAAATTGACCTAAGTGGTGGACATGTTTTAGAGGTTACACAAAGAACTGCAAATAGACTGCTAACAGTAATATAATAGATGATTTCAGAATTAATTAAGAATTAATTGAACACAAACTTAGTTATTTGGCTGTATTCTTTAATACTTGCTAAAGGAAAAATATCTCTTTCATGGAACTGGGTTGTGACAGAAGAAAATAACCCCAGTTCTGAGTTACAGATGTTAGAAATGGGATAATGAACATTAACTAGGTTGAAGAATTAAACAATTAGCTTAATGACTGAGATACACCAATTTAAATCTATGGTTTAAAACCTGTAGTACATATACATCAATAGTTTTTAGTGGCAACAATGATAATGTATTTTACTTTCTAAATTTCCCCAAAATAAACAGTTGTTATTTTTGGAATCAAGAAATAACTATTAAAAATAGAAACTTGATATATCAAATAACCTGCACTATCCCAGGATACTCTGAGCTCAAGCTCTTTCCTTTTCATTTAACTGACCCCAACCTTTGAAAGTTACTTCAAATAACTAAAAACAGAGAATGGTGGGGGGAAATCATTCACATAACTTGTGTATTACCTGAAGGATGCGGTTTCTTTAACACCACTGATATCCATCACTGTACCATTTCCATCGATAACAGGTGACTCCAAATTAGCAGAGCCATTACTGATATGATCACTGCTTTCATATCCAGACTCTGTCCTTTGCATCTGCCAATTGTCACCATGAACTTTAGTTTCTTTGAGGGCTTTATTTTTCTCTGCTCCTTTTCCATTAAATTCAAGGGAACTCCTGCTTCCTGTTTCCTGCTTCATTTCATCTTCATATATAGTCATTAAACATTTTTGCTTTGGATTCTCTTTTGGACAACTGTTAAAACTCCGATCTTTGCTACATTTAGATTTGTTACTAATATTTGATTTATGTCTTGGACTATGCTGCCTTTTTTCACTTTCATTAAAAATACTATCGACATTTAACGTTTCTCTCATAGGTTTCCAACCTCGATTTCGGCTTTTAGTGCTGCCATTACAGCTGCTTCCTTTATCCCTGGAATCTTGGCTACTGTCTGTATCATATCCAGTACCACTGTCACTCTTAAATTTGCCAGTTATTTTCTCTCCTGAAGCAAGAATCTGGGATTTACTTGAACTTAATGTTTGTGCAGAAGCTCGACTCTGATGGGCAATTCGGTCATGCTTACACGGTCCTTTTCCTTGACTATGAAATAGATGTGGATTCCCATATTGTCTAAAGCCATTTGGGGCAGGAGGTGATCCAGACTTGAAATGTGGAAGGTCTTCATTAACCAAATCTTTAAAAATAAATAAAAATACAAATGAGCTACTCTTCAGAGCCACTTTTTAGTCACAAGCCAAATACCTTGTTTGAGAAGAAATGTTAAACAGTAATAAGTAAATCACAACATAAATGGTTATATAATGATTTTAAAAAATGATCTCTAAAGTAGATCATAAGATAATTACAGCAATTTTAAAAAACTATTCTATCTCATTCATAATTAATAAAAACCATAAAAATAAAAATATTTCCCACCTATTATATTGGTAAAGATTTAAAATTTATTAAACCAATTGCTGCTGGAAACAGACATCTAATCACTGTTGGTGGGAGTGCAGACTGTCAAGTATTTTCGGAGGACAACTGAGCCACACCTACCAAAGTTGAAAATAAATAAACATACCCTAAACCCAGCAATTATTCTGAAAGAATTTTATGCTAATGGCTGTATGCAAAAAGTACCTGTGAAAGGATTTCACTGCAGCAAGAATCTTTTTTTTTTTTTTTTAAACATCTTTATTGGGGTATAATTGCTTTACAATGGTGTGTTAGTTTCTGCTTTATAACAAAGTGAATCAGTTATACATATACATATGTTCCCATATGTCTTCCCTCTGCAGCAAGAATCTTAAATCAAGTTCTAAAGTCTAGCAATATCAGTTAAATTATACTATGTTCATAAAGAAAAGAGCATAAAACCATAAAAAGTAAGACGTGCTCATAATGAACTGGAAACTATTAACAGTGGAACAGAGTGAAGGTCAAGGGTTGCAGGAAAAGAAGTTCTTTTCACTTAACTTTATAACCTTCCTTATTATTTGAATGTACCATACGGGTGAATTGAATTTATAGTTAAAGGTAAAGTTGAAACATAAAAAACACAAGTATTCCAGGCTAGAATTGAATAAGAACTAGGAAAACTTTACATTTATAGGTTTAATAGGTATATTAAAGAAATCATACTAAGATACATAATATCTAAATAAATATATATAATATATAAAAATTATATTAAATTGTATTAAATTATAAAACTTAGCTTTAAAATAAGATTTTAGCTGCCCCTTTTCCAATGAATGCTGTAAGTTCTTAAGTTACCTCTATGTCTGCCCAAATCTTTTCTTTGTCCCCTTTCCAAATCTTTCCTTTGTGAGGAAAGTAAGTTTTTCTGTTCAATGGCTTTTAGAGCACATTCTCTGGAAATGTCTTTTATTTTTTCCCTTTGATCATTGTGACTTGACTTAACTGTAAAAGAAACCATTCTTTAATAATGATACAGATCATTTTTCAAATTGCTCAATAAAAGTACAAATTGAACTATATTAAAATTTAAGATGCTATATATTAACAAAATACAGATTAAACTATACAACGAAATCATTTTTATGCTTAACTAAAAACTCAATGTGATTTATGCTGACACTAGGGATGCAAGCTGTGTTTTAAAACTTCATGTATAGCTCTACAGCGAATGTAAAGGAAAACAAGAGAACTTTTCTTGAAATAATGAGAGCTAAAGGTAACTGAGTGGTTAGTATGTGTCAGGCGCTATTCTAAGTGTCTAAACTCATTTATCAATACTTCTCTGAGGTGGGTACAATTACTATCTTCATTTTGGATTCGGAAACAGAGGCATAGAGAAGTTAAGAACTCGCCCAAGTTCACATAGCTTGTACGTGTAGAACCAGGATTATTAACACAAATTGCCTGGCTCCAATGTTTGTGTTCTTAAACACATACAGTTTCTAGTAAAAGTAGGTATCTTTGAAAAATAGATAATGGCTTAATATAAGAGTATCAATAATACATAAAATGGAAAAAGTTCCATTAAGAACTTTTAAAAGCATTTATCGTAAATGGTAATTGTTAATTCTGAATCTTATCACCCTTGATTAAATGGGTTACTTTTAGGGTTAGACATTATTTCATTAATATATTTAAAAGTTCCTTACAAAATCATCCTCAACATCCACCCACTTAGAGTTCTGCATATTTCTAAACCATAACTGACATCATGCTATGATTGTTTCATGTTGGACCCTAATCACAGATCTTGGATTGTGAAAATTAAAGTTGTGGAATGATAATAACAAGAGACAGTTGAATAAAAATGAGGTTAAAAATAAACTACAACTATAGTAACTTCAAACTATTGTTGCATTCACTAATACTACATTTAATTTTGGCATATGAGCCAAACTATTAACTAAATGTTTTTCCTCTACAAGTTAACAATTAACTCCTTGAAGGAAAGGCCATATCATAGCTTTCTCTGGTGACAGTCCAGGTTGCCTCCACTCTATTACGTACAGCCTTGAGTGCATGGAGAAACTCAAACACTAGTCACGTCAAACTGTTCAAATAAAACTATAGGTCTCGGAGAAATGCTTAAGTCAAAATACAAAATTTTGTTTCTGCTTTTTATTTTCTCTTCATGGCCAAGGAAAGCTAGTTAAGGACTCTCCTCTTGGTCCTTACCAAGAATTACAGATTCAGTAAGTGAAGAAAGAGGGAAGCTTAACTATGAAGAGAGGGGGAAGCTTAACTATTCAAGGACAATGTAAAAATGACAATTTAAATACATACCTGTTCCTCCACTGCCACTTGTTTGAATGTGGCTCCGATTAAATGATGAAATACTATCTGCTTGAAATTTTTGATTTTCTCTCTGTTTTGTCTGATCACCAAATCCATTTTCTTTTGAATTCTCCGACTTATGAATTGAGGACTTTTCACATCCTTAAAAAGACCAACAAAACTGTATAATCCCCTTCCTCCTCTCCACCAGCAGAAGAGATATTTGAATCATCTTTTCAGACATTTTTAATAATATAGAGAAAATTACTTAAAAACTTAGAGGACTGACATCTTTTAAGGACTTCTACATGCTTTGTAAGGCATTCAAAAATGGCCTCGCTGCTCTGGACTTTTCCAGTGTACTAACTCACTTTAAATCTCAATATTTACTGCTAGTAAGAGCTACCAGCCAAGTATCCCCTCCTGTGTTTGTGTGACCATAGTCGTGGGTGGCTGCTGAAGGTGCTTCTGAGGCCACAGAGGAGGAAAGGTTTCTTTATAAAGACTAACTCTAAGTATTAGAATTTTCCTGAACTCCACTTTACTGAAACTAAATTTTGAAATTATCCTCAACATTCATTTCATATTCAGTACATTAGTATTCCTAGTGTGATTGTGATAAAAGAAAAACACTAAAAAGAACTTTTAAACAATTACCTATATTTTCTGCAACAGATTTATGATGTGACCAGTGGATGACCTGCTTGAGCGCATCTTCAGTGGAAACTGCTGTGCCATCTGGGTTTGCGTAAAACAAAAGCAGTGGTTGGAAGTGGCATCGGATACACTTGGAGACCACATCTTTCCATCTAGTTCCAACCTTAAAAAATTACAAATGAATAGAAACAAAACAAAACCTTGTAATCAATGTGTTACATGAAAAGGCAGAGACTAAATTACTTTGTATATTAAAAAATTTTAAAGATACTCAGACACTAGCAGTTCAACTGTTCATCATACTATATGATTAATTTTATTTTATTTAGTAACTAGTCTAGATAAAAATCATATAAACATTATCATTAAAAAACTGATGGGCAAGATTGTACACTTTCTATATCAAGATCTAGATTATCAAAATTTTAAAGGCTTTGTTCATACATGTTGACTGACTTTTGACAAAGACTTCAAGCAATTTAATGGGGAAATATAAGAGTCTATTCAACAAATGGTGCTGGAACAACTGGATGGCCGTATGATGACTGGATGGCAGTCGCTGCTGCTTCTACTTTCAATGGATTCCAGAGACTGACCATCTACTATGTGACGTCAGGGCCAACACGGCAACTGATGCAGCAAATCCAGAACCACGACTTCCCACTCAGAGTAGAGGAGCAGGATGTTGGCACTCTGCCTGTGTCCTGTGCTTGGGAGAGTGGAATGAAACAGCATCCAGAAGCCTGTGCTTCAGCTCATATTAATGTGTAGATACCATTCTTGTAGCTGTTAACTGCGAGTTTAGCTTGATTTAAGGGTTTGGGGGGGACCATTTAACTTAATTTCTGCCAGTTTTGAGATGTCTATGTAAATAGGGTTGGCACAGATGCAACGATGTGTAAGACTAGGTGATGTGGTCACACTTAACCGTGTTCCTATGGAAACTATTTGAACATTTGTTTTACATGGATTTTTATTCACTTTTCAAACATGCTACTAAAGTGTGCCCCTCAACTGCTGAGCAAGCATTTGTAGCTTGTGCATTGGCAGAATGGGCCAGAAGCTTAGTGTTGTGACCTGTTTTAAAATAAATAAATAAAGTATCTTGAAATTTAAAAAAAAAAAGATATTATGCCTAGCAAAGGAAGCCAAACACAGAGAATGTCTATTGTAAGAGACCATTCACATAAACTGTAGAATGAGATCAATGATTTCCTGGGACCCAGGGTTGAGGACAGTAAAGGGACGTGACAGGATTTTCTGGAGTGATGAAAATGTTCTATACAATGATTGTGGAAGTTAAACAGGCATGTATACAGTTGTCAAAATCCAAACTATACACTTAGAATGGGTACATTTTAATGTTTGTAAATTATACCTCTATAAAGTTCATTTAAAAACAAAACAAAACCAATGAAACAAAAAACAAAGCATTCTAGAATATTCTCTTTTTATTAGAGAAGGGGTCTTTAAAAAAATTTGAGGAGTTTGTTCAAATTACACATTTTTACTTTTTTTTTTTCCGGTACACAGGCCTCTCACCGCTGCGGCCCCTCCCGCTGCGGAGCACAGGCTCCGGATGCGCAGGCCCAGCGGCCACGGCCCACGGGCCCAGCCCCTCCGCGGCACATGGGATCCTCCTGGACCGGGGCACAAACCCGCGTCCCCTGCATCGGCAGGCAGACTCCCAACCACTGCGCCACCAGGGAAGCCCCAAATTACACATTTTTAGCTGTTTACCCTCTTTACCTGGGATTCTGAGATACCTGAAGAACTAGAGTAGTTTGAAAACAAAAGAAACCTGAAACTCAGATAGTGACTACCCAGTTCTTCCTTCAAATTTTGACAATTTAAACTATGAGGATGCAAAATTGGAGTGCCAAAATGTTGCTGCATACTGACTCAAGATGGAACTTCTTAATAAACTGCCATATCAAAGTACTAAGTAATTCAAGCAAAGTGTGGACTTCAGAATATGAATTTCCAAATTTTTTCACTGGCTTTATCGAATTTAATAAAATAAAACCATCCAATTACACTGTACAAGTCAGTGAGTTCTGCTAAATGTCTACAATCATGTAATCCTCACTTCCAAAACTTTCCCTGTACCCCTTTGCAATGCCTGGCAACCAATGGTCTACTCTGTCACTTTGTTTTTTCCTTTTCTAGAATTTCACATAAGCGGAATCATATTATCTAGCTGTTTGTGTCTCACTTCTTTCATTCAGCGCAATGCTTTTGAGATTTTTCTACATTGTTGCATGTATCACTAGTTCATTCCTTTTTATTGCTGATTATTATATTCCATTGTATGGTTGTACAACTTCTTTATATTCACCTGATGATAGACATTTGAGTTGTTTCCAGTTTTGGTTACTATGAGTAAAACTGCTATGAATATTGAAGTACAAATTATATATGGATACATGCTTTCACAGGAGTGGAATTGCTAGGTTGTATGATAAATATATGTTTAAATTTATAAGAAACTGATAAACTGTTTTCTAAAGTGATTGTTCAGTTTTGCGTTTCCATCAGCCTCACAAGAGTCCTTGTCAGCTCTTGGTATGGTCAGTCTTTTTAATTTTAGGCATTCTAATAGGTGAGTAATGCAATCTCATTGTGAATCAAATTTGTACTTCCTTTGTGCCTAATGATGTACTGAATATCATTTCAAGGGCCATTCATGTATCTTCTTTGGTGAACTGTCCAAATCTTTTGCCCACTTTTTAATTGATTTGTCTTTTTATTGTTGAGTTTAAGAGTTCTTGGGCTTCCCTGGTGGTGCAGTGGTTGGGAATCCACCTGCCAACGCAGAGGACACGGGTTCGAGCCCAGGTCCGGGAAGATCCCACATGCCGTGGAGCAACTAAGCCCATGCGCCACAAATACTGAGCCTGCGCTTTAGAGCCCGTGAGCCACAACTACTGAGCCCACGTGCCACAACTAATGAATCCCGTGTGCCTAGAGCCCATGCTCTGCAACAAGAGAAGCCACCGCAATGAGAAACCTGCGCACCGCAACGAGGAGTGGCCCCTACTCGCCGCAACTAGAGAAAGCCCGCGCACGGTAACGAAGACCCAACACAGCCAAAAATAACTAAATTAAATACATAAACTTAAAAAAAGAGTTCTTTATATATTCTGAATATAGCCTTTATTAGATATATGCTTGACAAATATTTTCTCCCAGTCTATGGTTTGTCTTTTCATTCTCCTAACAGTACCTTACTGAAGAGCAAAAGTTTTGACAAAGTCCAATTTATCAGCTAGTTTTATGGTCCATGTTTACTGACTGTTATCTAATAAATCTCTCTATAGCCAAACAGCAGTTTTAACCTTCTTATCTGATATGTCTACTTCTGTCACTTTTGGTCTTTTTTTTTCCTAAGGCAATTTAATATCAGATCTGGCCTGGAACTGACCTCCGAGATCAGTTATTAGTATGAACCCTCGTTTTTGAGGTGCTGATGAAGTTTCTGAGAGAAAAGAAGGTGTGCTCCATTTCCCTACTCTGCCTGCTCACCCCATTTCATGTGATTTGAAGAAATGAAATGGCAGAGAAGGTCTGTTGTTACTGATATTCCTTCAGGGCATGGGTCATGTCTTCCTACTTTTTTGTATATTTGGTCATTTTTTAGTGAATGCTACTTTGAAATGGCATATTGAAATTTCACTGAATTTTACATTTTTGGCTATTGAACTATTTTGTTTTCCTTTTAAATTGTTGACATGTAGTTATGTGTTATGTCATATGGTATCATCTTGGTCCTTTGAAGGCATCATTTTAAGCTTTTTATGTCAGGTCCAGAGCAATCTTCAGTCTAGGAATAATTTAGCCCCACCACTAAGGTGATATTTTTCTGAGGATTCAACTTGATGTCCTGTGTACCCACTCTTGCTAGTACGGATGCAAACTATTCTAGCCCCATATGAGTTTAGGGAATTGTTTTCCAGTGGTCCCTTCTGCCACCTTGTGCTCATTTACCCTACACATGGTGGATCACTATTCAGCCAAAGATTAAAGGGGATCCCTCTGCCAATCTCCAGGACTTTCCCTCTGTGCAGCTTTCTTTCTGGTAATCTGTCCAGCAAATTTTAGCCATCTTGGCCTCCTTGAACTCTAATTTCGGTTTCCTCAACTCAGTGAGACTACTAGGCTTTGTTTGGGTTCTCCCTCGCTGCACTGCAATCCAGAAACTACCTCTAGGCAGTAGGCAGGGATCATTGTAGGGTTCATCTTGTTGGTTTCCCTTTTTTCTGTTTAACTGCCTGTCGTCCGGTGTCTAAAGTAGTTGCTTCATCTATTTGGTTTTCTGATTTTTAATACTGGAGGGCTTTAAATGATGCTATTATAATTAAATTCACTTATTTCTATTTTATATAAATACTTACATATAATAATTATTTTATATAATTATTTCATTATTATATCATTTATTCCTAAAAAGTAAAAATCACAATAAATATTCCAGTTAGTAAAGCGTCACTTACCTCTTTCACATTTGCATCATCAAAAAATACCCACTTGGAACTCTTGGTATGAAAAGCAAAGGCACAATAATGTCGGCTAGTGTAGCAAATCATGCCAACAAGGTGAAGTTCACTATTTTTGGCATTTTCATCAGTAACCCTATAAAAAAGCTGTTTAAAAATAATGTATATTTAATACTGTATCTTTTTTAAAATGAGGAACAATTATTTGATGAGTCATGCATTTGATTCTCTATGAAAAATATTTCTCATGCATACTGCCCCAAACTGATATTATATTAGTACTAAAGACACCACATTGCCCTGTTAACAGAATTACTACTTTCAATTAGTCCACAAGAAACATTAAGTCCAATAAAATGTATTTACTACAACTTAGTTTAGTAGCACAGTATCTCTAACACAGAATTGACACTTTACATACATAAACTCAAAATGTGAGGTAAATTACACATTTCCTGATAATTCATGATTGAATCACATATTTTAACATACATTAAACATACTACCTCAAGATAACTATTTAAAAGTTTAATTGTAATATAAACCAATTCAAAATATATTAAGATGGTAAAAAGCATATTAAGAGATAAGAGCTGTAGATGAATTTTAAATCTTAAATTTTTCTAGCTTAATATTTATATTTATAATCATTATCAAACACACACATACACACACGCATACAGTATCACATCATCATGACTCTATATGATACAGGGATAGAGCACATGATGGTTTAGTTTGTAACTGAAAGACATTCCTAGTCTAAGCAAGAAAGGCATTCCAGTTAGCCTGATTTGATTAACTTTATCAGAGTTACATCTGCAAATTATTTCCTTTAGAAAGAAAATTTAGTTCTGAAAAACAAAGTGCCTTATAATATATGAAGATGTTTTAGAGGAATTTAAAAATAAAAAGGAAGAGAATGAAAAGAGTTGATATACCCCGGGAAGATAAAGATGTGTCGCGAGATTCCGAACAACATCCTCGGTCAAGTCAGAATGCTCAGAGTCCCAGACTAAACCAATTGTAACAATCTCTGGGCAATTCATTAAAACACGCCGAATTTTTATTTTTTGGCCACAGTTACTCTAAAGAAAAACACAAAAGACAACTTTTGAAATTATCAAAACAGATATACCACAGGTAATGGCTTATACAGTTTGTATTATGCAACAACATTCTTAACATGTATCAGAAATTTATTTCTTCAGCATATTAAAATAGACTTCTAGCAAAGTATTTGTCTTAATTATTGATTAAACATAAAGTTTATTTTAAATCAAAGTACTTTTCTTTGGTATTTTTGTAAATCTGTTAAAACAAGAATTCAGCCTAAAAAAATAGCAGATATAAAGCCCTTGAAGCCATTAATAATGTTACATGAGGGAAGAATAATACCATCTGTAATGTTTATTTAAAGAAAAACAAAAAAGAAATTCTCTTTAGTCAAATGATAGACTTCAGAACTTAATCAACATATGCTACCTTAAATCCTTCACAGTGTTACAAGTTTTTAAAGAAATAAGAGCTCATATGGTATAAAGAGTTACCTAAGAAAACACTGAAAAAATAAATTCTTCAAATTAATTCCAGATATAATTAATATTCGCATGGTAATTTCTGAATGTCTGTTTTCAAATTTACAAATACAGAAGCACACTAATGTTCTCCAAATTCTACTTACAGGACATTTCCTATAGTCATCAGTTGTATTTGCTGCTTGCAGCAATTCTGCAAACATTTCAGGCTTAGAGCGTTCATGTCTTTCCATCATTCTTTCAACTTCATTGCTACAAAAGAAAGAAGCAGTCCCAAATCTGGCCTATGAACTTAAAAAATATCCAGTAAATTTGCATCAAAAATACTAAGTTATCAATATAGGTATGATCATTTTTTCTGTCTTAAAACACAATTTTGTTTGAAAAATTAACCATGAAGTAAATTTCCATGAAATGAAAAATTATGATATTTGGCAGGTTATGATGAAAAAAGGTCAAGAACAGAATAAAATAACATGAAATCATACCATTGTTTGGAATTAGATGAATGAGGAAAGATGTTCCATCTGAAGGTAATTCTAAGTTAACAGTTTCTTTTACGTTATTACTTAACAAACAGGGACTTGAGTTTAAACTTTTGCCTAACAAGAACAAGAAACTTTAGGAAAGGCTCCCTCTCTGGCCTAAAGTTCCCATAAACAAAGTTATTTTCAGCTAAGAGAAGGGCCTTTTGCTGATTAATGCAGAAGTCACAACCAAAGCTACTTAAATGAGGCTTGTGCCTTTTGTTCCTATTATGACTACTAACCATTTCATTAGAGTCTAGGCAGGGTATCAGTGCCATTTTGTATCCAACTTCTTCTAGAGTCAAATTTTTACATATCAAGGTATTAAGTATCTTTAAACAACTATTTAAACATTTCCAAAAAGATATATAATGTAAGCTCAATACGCCTACTAGTTTCCATTCGTGGTGCTCTGGTTTTACTTAATAGTAATTTTAACTGTCCTAGAGCTGGATATATTTTACAGTTCAATGGTAAGTAATATACAATATTCAATAACAACTAAAAGTACAAATTCTTCTAAAGCACTTCACAAGTAGACTAGAAAGCACTAAATCTGACAGTCTCATTCAAAATGCACATAATGGTTTTTTACAAAATTGACAGCATCAGAGTAGTGGTTAACCAGATACATTTTGAATTTGAAATGAACCCAGACCTGGATTTCAATCTTAGTTCATCCATTTACCAGGTTAATCATATTAAGCCTATTTCTTGATCAACAAAAGTTTTTGTTAAGATTAAAAGCAACAATTTATGTAAAGCCTGGAACATAGTAAGCATTGAACAACTGGTATTCAATACTTATCACCGATAAAAAGAGAGAGATTATAATTAGAATTCAAATTCTGGGCTTTAGCAATTCATGGCATGGACCAGAGAGAGGCTGATGGAACTCTAATTCTTATTACCTGATACTGTCTCAGAGCACTGTCATTTTACACAAGAGTTTCAAAGTAGACTTAAAGTTTTACAGCTTTTAATTTGTGGTCTATCGTGATTCAAACACCACCCTACTCTTCAAACAAAGTGAATGAAACTGACTACAAATGACTGAAGTTTAAAGAATGTTCCTCTAAATCGATGTTTCCCAACTCTGTATATATCCAAATTACCAACTTGCTATACTCAATGATCTTTAAGAAATAATGTGCTATATCCAAAATAAATCAAGGAAGTTTAATAATACAATGAAATGGATGAGCACCTAATATTCACTTTGTGCAATGATAAAAATATTGGTAGCATTTAGCAACTAACTGCTGTACTGATGCATTCTGATTAATAATTATTGACCCATGTTTTGTCTTTTGTACTAAAGTATCTGCAAACATTTATGATCTCATTCAATGTTTATCATACATCAAATATTTACACTCTCAAATACCTGTTGCCGTGTTCAAACAACTCTTACTATGTAAAGTCTAGAGATCATTTTTGGATCCCTAAGCTGATGTTTCATGGCTCAGGAGGGAGGGGACAGACAAGCATGGCAAATTTTTATTTCAGGTGAATGTTATGGCCTTAAATGCAATAAACCTAACAGAGGATTATTTTCACTTTTTTCTTTCTTGTCTGCTTACCCTAGCTTCCATCACTATGCAGGGACATTGTGGAGCCGACAGGAGACATGGCCACTACAAAGGTAACACCTTAGCAAAAATGAAGAAATCAAGTACAATTCCATTTACCCTTGAACTTGTCATTTTAAGCTCTCCTTCACGGTTTCAAAAACTTGCTATAAATATAAATAAATACACATTTTGACTAATATTCTGTACATTTCACTGAGTGACATCTATATTTGGTTAAGTCAGAAATAACTGAGATAGACATCACTTAGTACCCCTGATGGTAGCACATTTGTTAATCTCAGAGAGTAGATATTCATATATGCTACAGTTTCATAAAATAAAGGCTCAATGTGATCACATACATGACTAACATCTTTGGTAAGTATGCTTTAGTAGGTTCTTACCATAGGGCCGTTGTAGAAATGTACCGCACAAATTCTGTAAAGGGTAGAGGATCTGATGATGCTCCACAGCTACGACACACACACTGCAGGTAAAAATATATGTCTAATTTATCAATCATAAAACATAAATATAGTCTCTAATAAAACAGTTAAGCCATCTCACCTGTTCATACAGAGTCATAGCAAACTTCTGGTGAGTGATACAAGATTTAGAGGTACACATGTCTGCATCTCTGCTTGGCACTATGTGAAAATGAATCCTCTCCAATATATTTTCCTAATTAAAAAATTAAAAGACAAA